>NW_007248098.1:749574-829590 GCF_000164805.1 Carlito syrichta | reverse complement strand
ATCAAAAAATTAGCCGGGCGTGGTAGCGCGCGCCTGTAATTCCAGCTACTCGGAAGGCTGAGGCGGAAGGATCACTGGAGTCCAGCAGGCGAGGCTGCGGTGGCCGGGAGCGGCCACTGCACTCCAGTCTGAGCGACAGAGTGAGACTCCAACTCAAAAAAACAAAACAAAACAAAAAATAAACCAGTAATTCAAGAAAAAATTCAACTGCCCAACTTTTTTAAAGCATATAGAGCATGTGGTTACTTCTGATATTTTCAAATATGTAGTTTACACATTAAAGTATCTACATATAATCATACTAGATTTAGTAGGATAAAACACTTAGGGCAGGGCACAGCACAGTGTGTCCTACATGTCACATTAGTTATTATTGTTTTCATATGTGAGTTCGCAACTCCTCGGCTGAGTAGGAGTCCCACCTCTGCATCAACCTAAAGGTTCCTTTCCCGATTGCTAAAAAAATCTCCCACAGTGCTGCTGCTTCTCCATAGAGGTAGTTCTCATGACTCTCAATGGGCTCCTGGAGCTGGAACTCGGACATCTCTCCCTAAAGCTGGAAATATACTAGAGAACTTCTTAGAGCAGTTAGAGCATCCTAGGTAGCACTTGACCTGGCTTCTTGTTTCTGGATAAGCCTTCTCCAGTGCTCTCTGGGAGAAGCATAAAGGGCCTTCTTTCCAGCTCATTGAGAAACAGGTCAGGAAATGCATGGTCCTCTATTTTAGGTTCAAATGTTTGCCCAGAGTTCTCAAGCATGTGGGCCTTGCAGAAGGTTACATTTCAATGGAAGAGACAGAAAATAAACAAGTAAACCAATAATAACATAATAACAGGTAGTAGTAAATGTATGGAAAACATAAAGCGGGATAGACCAATCAGGATCCAACCAGGAAAACAGTAGTTCAATAAATAGTAATCCAGAATTTCATATGGGGAATTAGCTACAAAGAAGATATAAATGCTTAAAGAGCAAGCAGGTAACAATAAGGCTACCCAGAGATTTGCAACTGCCTTGGGGTAGAGGAATAAAGGAAAGAAGTGGTATTATTAAAGTCCAGAAACTGATGCCACCTTGCTGCAACCGTAGAGGAGATGCAGCCATAGCTGGAGACGTCACCCAAAGGAAAGAAAAAGGAAGCAATCTCCTGGACTCCTTCCACTTCTTTTTCCCTCTCTTCCCCCAAAAGAAAGATTGTCTTTCATTGATCAAACTTAACTGGAAGCCAATTCATAAAAGTAGCTGGGAGATGTGATTTGCAAAGATCACTCTCTGTAGTACAGAGAAAGGGGAGTAAGGTGCTGGGTCTGAGATGGAGCAGACAAAACCCCAGCTCACTAACAATGAAGGAATTTAGAGCAACAGGTGATGGATAAGTGGGTATTGTTTCAGGGAGGAAGGTTAGGAAAGATCCGTAAGGAGGTGACATTGAGCAGACACGTGAATGAAGTGGGTAGCCTTATTGAAGATTTGAGGAAACAGTGTAGAGGGAAGAGCCAAAGCAAAGACTCTGAAAGGAAACCAGCTTGGCCTGTTCAAGGTGCAGCCAGGAGGCTAGTGTGGGTGGGGCAGAATGAGCAAAGGGTAAAACAACAGGAAGGAAGGAAGAGAGATGGAAGAGGCCAGAGTATGCAGAGCATTCTATGCTATGGCCAGAAACTTGGAGTTGGTAAAAAATGTGATGAGAAACCATGGGAACATTTTGTGTAATAGAGTGATATGAACTGAATCTAACCAACATTTCAAAAAGATTCTGTTTATATTAACAATACAAGCAACCCCATCTGTTGAGTGCATGCATGTTCCCATGAATCTGTGTCTTTCTGGTCTTTCTATCTCCAATCCTTCCCTTCTAGTATCATCACTGTAGCCCTACAGAGTCAGAATTCAAAGCCTTTCCCAGATTCCGGTGCAAGTCTTCCTTGAGTATGCTCTCATCTTTGGAAATGACTGATTGTGATAGAAAGATAACTTATCATCTCTCATCTGTGCATCAAGACCACATCTCGTAGAGATTATAAGTTGATTCCTGATTCTAATCAGAAAGGCAGAATGAATTACACTACATCAGCCAGGGGTCTGAACCTCCCTATCAAAAAATAAAGTCATTTTAAAGCTTTTAGAGGTTGGAAAAAGCCTGTAAACCAATGTCCAAAACCCTCTGTCTTAGCCACTTCTCTGGAAACTCCGTTATAATTATGGTCCTAGATTTCTCATACAGAATCATTTAACTTGTCTGGTTCTGCCTGTATACCCAGCCCCAAAAAGCACATCCACCATTAGTCACATCCTAAACTCAGAATATCCCACAACTCCCATCTGGGACTTGCAAATCTTGGCACAGCACAATTACAGTCTGGGCATAGTCTTATTTTTTCCAGAGCGGCCCTATCACCAGTATTGTCTGTCAAATCATTCAGATGGAAGCAGGCTTGAGGGAAACAGTGATCGGACTCTCTGGCTTGTATTGGTACCAGGGCTTTCTACTAATTGGGATTAGGTCTGTGAAAAGGTCAGAAAATCGCCAGTTCTTAGGGGACAAGGGGTGGGCATGCCAGATAGTTCTCTTCTCACAGGAATTACAGCTACAAGGATTCATTCACTATGTTCTTTACAGAAAGTTAATTGGAGTAAAAATACGAAGAAGCTTCATAGGTCATAAAATATTATTCTATGATTTTCTTCACCATTTAACAATATAAAGACCTTAGAGTCATACAAAAATAAGCTGTGGGTCAAATATGGCCCATGAGCCTCAGTTTGCCAACTGCTCCAGAGTGGAGTCTATCAGTTAACCAAATCTTCCTCCATATATAAAGTTTCCAGTAGCTTGCTTAACTGTAAATGGCAGAGCAAAGATCACTAGATAGTTGAGGTAAGTTTCTAACAGAAACTTTCATCTTAGTCAGAAACCAAAATGAAAAAAAAAAAAAACAGCAAAAAGAGAATCTTACAGGGACCAAAAATAATGTGGGGAACAGGAAGAAACCAACCCCAAGGCATGGTGGTCCTAAAAGGGACCCATGAAATGAAAAAGGAGTGTCACAAACAAAGGATTCAGAATCAGAGTACCACCGGTTTATTCCATTCTAATACCAGAAGCTAGAAAAAATGGAGCACTTACTTTAAATGTTGAGCACAAATGATTTCCAACATAGAATAGGTAGCAGGCCTATTGGACTTTATAGGAGCATAAACTTTATTTAGACTTTATTGGAACATAAACATGTATTAGTACTAGAGTTCCCCACTTCCCATGGAAAATTGGGATGAATTAGTGTTACGTATATAGATAGTAAGCTAACAAAAACCAGACAATTATTAACAGGATAAACAAGAAGTCAAACAGGAAAGGAAGTATAATAATAGCATGCCACATGACTCAGCAGTGACTAAAAATTGTACCCAGAACCACATAAACACAGAATTTTGATCTAGCTTGAAACTATAGTGTAGTTTTATCAGGAAGATGAAGTGGGACTGAGAGAGGATGAGGGGTTTTTAAGATTGCAAAATTCTCATCTTCCGTGGCAAATTAGAAATCAAAAGATAATATCTAGGCTGGGTACAGTGGCTCACATCTGTAATCCCAGCACTTTGGGAGGCCATGGTGAAAGGACTGCTTGAGCCTAGGAGTTTAAGACCAACCTAGGCAACACAGTGAGACTTCATCTCTACAAAAAATTTAAAAAATTAGCCGGTGTGGTGGTATGTGCCTGTAGTTCCAGTTACTCGGGAGGCTGAGACCAAAGGATTGCCTGAACCTAGGAAGTTAAGGCTGCAGTGGGCGATGATCATGCCACTGTATTCCATCCAGCTTAGGCAACAGAGTGAGACCCTAACCCCCCCCAAAGAAAAAAGATAATATCTAAAACAAAACAAAACAAAAATCAAGTAAAAGTAGTTTAAATATGCAATTTTGAAATATAGAGAAAATATCTAAAGAACGACTAAAAGAGTTGAAAATGGATACTGCTAGAGACCAAGAATGGAGATTAGGGAAGAGAAAACTTTATTATTTATGTGAAATATTCAGTTTGGGCTATATGAAAGTTGAGAATCATGAAACATTCAATTCTTTTTTTTTTTTTTTTTTTTTTGAGTTGGAGTCTCTGTCGCCCTGACTGGAGTGCAGTGGCCACTCCTGGCCACCACAGCCTCAACCTGCTGGGCTCCAGCGATCCTTCCACCTTGGCCTTCCGAGTAGCCGGAATTACAGGCATGCACTACGACGCCCGGCTGATTTTTTGATTTATTGTAGAGATGAGGTCTCGCTGCCCAGTCGGGTCTCGAACCCACGAGCTCAGGCAATCCACTCACCTCAGCCTCCCAAAGGCGAGGGATTACAGGCTGAGCCACCGAGCCCAGCGAAACATTCAATTCTAATGTGAGAAAATAATTTTCCAGAACTGTATTTTAATGTGACCAGCGTCTCTGATTTTCATAGGATTCCCCCCACCTCCATGCTTAAATCTGATTTTGAAGAACCCCTCAAGTGAGGTTTAATTTCCCAAGTAGAAAGGTGAGTCACTGTCATCACCCAAAGACTATTTAAGTCGTATACCCTAGGGTTACTCAGTGCACACCCTACACAATGCTCGCATCCTGTTCACACTTTCTGCCTGTTCCATATTTACGAACTATAATACAAAATGCAGAAGGTATGACACTGATTTGCTGAAAATACATATATTTTACTGAATATGTTTTTGCTGTTTTCATGTCATTTAGCAATTTATTTTAGAATAAGCCCGCTACTGAAAACCTAATAAACAGAATGGAAACATTTACATGTACTCCAACTCCAGCCAGAATCCAGTCCTCCCTAAAGTATTCACACAGAGAGGAGCAGTATCTGTGGCAAACAGCAAGCTTCTCAGCAGTACTTCCCGGAAGCATTTTGCACTAGAGGCTCTCTCTCTCCAACACTCCATGCTTGCACCTGAATCACATCAAAGTAGCCAGATGTCGAATCTCTGAGTACCACTGAAGAACAGAGGACACCGATTTATGCCAAAATAGAAAAACAGTCATATGAAAAGCAACAAACAAAGCAACTCAAGCACCCTGCCCACATCACGCCTCAGCATACACGCCTGAGCACAAATTGCGACACTTTGATCAGAGACTCAGGAAAAAGAATGTGGCACTGAGGCCAAAGTTGATTGTTTTTTCTCAGACTTCACTTTGTTCCCGGCCACCCTGATTCTAGCCTGGCAACCAGAACAAGGGCTGTATAGCTCCTCTGGCCCCCACATGGAGCAACCCGCGGGCTGCATGGACAACACATGTCAGCGGCTTAACAGGTACCGGCCTGCCAGGTTTTATTACCTCTTACACAAACAGTTCTAAATACTGCAACTTCTGGGGAAGTGATAAGCTTCACTTGGTTAGCTTGGTTAACATTCCTTTCCTTTCTTTCCAGAAAGTCTTTTTCACCAGCTCTTGAGCTTTCTGGGCTGGGCTCTGCATTAAGTCCCTTAACAAACAAAGACTTGTGCTTGTTATACAATTAACCAGATAGTGTCTTTTTGTTAGATGTTTCTTAATATGTATATTATTATCTTAGCTGAATTATCCAGTGGATTTTAGCACCTGGAGACTGTTTTACATCTTCCTAGATCTACCAGATCACCTATTTGTCCTGACCATACAAGACACATGCAGTTAAGACACATCTGGTCTTGTCTGACTTTTGTCATTGTATGGTGCATTATTATGCCTGATTGGCATGATATCTTAGCCTGGAATGCAAAAATGTCTGACCTTACAAGACACATGCAGTTAAAACACATCTGGTCTTGTCTGACTTTTGTCATTGTATTGGTGCATTATTGTGCCTGATTGGCAAGATATCTTAGCCTGGAATGCAAAAATGTAATAGGCTTAGCTTACTGGGCATGGGCGCATGCTTGCACACACATACGCGCACGCGCACACACTCTCTCTTTCTCTCTCTCTCTCTCTCTCTCTCTCTCTCTCTCTCATGTGCACACCCTCAATACTTGCTGAAGCAGATGAGATCCTTGTATTGAAGCAGGTATTTTTAAAACAGCTCTTCATTGAAAATGAGTTCTTTTTATTAGCAAACAGCATAATTAATTTAGAATGCTTTGATGATTAGTTTCAGAAATGCTAATTGTGTTAAATTAAGAGGACTAGGTGTGCCAAATGATGGCTAAATAAGCACTCAAAGACCTGGGGTAATATGGAAGGCCATACCAAAGTTTATTCTGCTAAAGAATGTTTGGAAATGTCCTGATAATTGACTACCTTTTTGTTAATTTAGAAAAAGTCTGTTTCTCCTTTTATCAAATTGCAAGAAATCTTCCTACCAGACTGATGAAACCATACTAAAGGTGTATATCCAGGAAGCTAATGAATTCCTTCTAAATACATTTTAAAATAAAAGATACACAAGTGTAATCTACTGAAATAATTCTGCTAGGGCCAGATTATGTGCATGATAGTAGACAGTATTTAAATAACATTACAAGTATGTATCCATTTGTCTACACATACATCAACAATCACGGCTCAGACTCTTAAATGAATTTCATCTTTTAGATTCATACTTTACTAAATTGGCCAAAATCACCCAGGAACTTTTAAAAACCACAAACTTCCTGGCTTTACTCCAGAGGGCCATGTCCAGAAGTCTGGGTGTATATTTTTAAAAAGAGTCTTAACGATTCTGAGCCAGGATTGTATCACTGACTTAGAAAGCCAAGATAACTGGCTCTTCATTTATTCTGACTGGTTACTTTGCTTGTCTTAAAAATCAATATATACATCATCTGATGATCAATAGTGTGTACAATTGAGTTAGTCACTTTTCATGCAAAAAAATTTCCTGAAATAGAATCTTGGAATGATTCATTACTCATTACTTACCCCCTTCCCATCCCTGAAACACTGCATTAAAGACTACTCTCTTGATGAGCCCCAATCTGCTCAACTTAATGTACTGTCAGTACTGGTCAAGGTAGTTCACTCCTATAATCCCAGCACTTTGGGAAGCAGAAGCAAGAGGATTGCCTGAGCCCAAGTGTTTGAGGCCAGCCTGAGCAACTTGAAAAAACTTCATCTCTACAATAAACCAAAAGATTAGCCAGGTTTGGTGGCATGCACCTGTAATTCCAGCTATTTGGAAGGCTGAGGCAGAAGGATCTCCTGAGTCCAGCAGATCAAGGCTGTGGTAGCCATGAGCATGCCACTGTATTCCAGACTAGTCCACAGAGTGAGACTCCAACTCAAAAATAAAACTAAACTCTATCAAATGAAAAAAATGTACTGTCAGGACATAAGGAAACTAGGTAAACAGTTTACAAATCCACTGGAAAGTTTAATGTAGCCTTCTTAATAATTTTGTGGCTGCATATCAGTTTGATATATTACTTTATAGGCTTTTTCTATTTGTATTTTCCACTTTCTCTTCCCCCAGTCTATCTGTATCAGGCTCTCCACCTGTTTACCTCCACCTCATTGCCTCAGGGATGGAAAGTAGAGAAAGGCTTCCTCCTTACTGTTTCTTGAAAGTCAAATTCCTGAGGGGATTTACAAGACTTGAGGAAAGGGTAAGAAAGAACTTAAATTTTGAAAGAAAAAATGAGTCATCTGAAAAGGCAGGCAGGAGAAAGGGGCTACCCACCCCCCAACACCCACAAAACGTTAAAAATCCTTCCTAGGCTAGGAAAGGAGGTGAGGAAGGCTTAGACCTCCTGTGCAGTAATCCCAAGGTGTGTCAGAGCCTTAAAGGTGGTCATTTGATATGTCTGGCAAAGAGATCAGAGGTTCTTGGTTTTCCTGCTCCTAAAATTACCTGAGCCCCAAGCATGATATGCAAACAGTGATAAGCACTAGGCCTTATGGGTCACATAAATAAGGACAATCGCCTATTATCTGTGTGACCAGAAGACCAGAGACCAGACACTGTGCCACCTCATCCCTAACTCTATGTTGTAAGGCCCTGTATTAGTTTGTTGATGCTGCCATTTCAAAGAACCACAAACTAGATAGCTTAGAACAACAGACATTTATTGCCTTATGGTTCTGGCAACTAGAAGTCTAAGATAAAGGGGTCAACGGGGCCTTACTCCCTTTGAAGCCTGTAGGGGAAAATCCTTCCTTGCCTCTTCCTAGCTTCTGGTGATGCTGGCAATCTTTGGTGTTCCTTGGTCTGCAGATGCCTCACTCCAATCTCTGCCTTATTGTCACATGGCTGTTTTCTCTCTTTGTGTCCCACACCTCTCATTATAAAGACATTAGTCATTTTAGATGAAGGGCCCTTGCTGTCCATTATGACCTCATCTTAAAGAACTATATCTGCAATGACTCTATTTCCAAGTAAGGTCACATTCTGAGTTACTGCAAGTGAGCACTTCAAAATATCTTTTGGGGGGAAACAATCTAATCCATAACAAGCCCTAACACCTCAACATGACCCCAGAATGAGAGAGAGCCCCAAGAATTCTTGACATGAAATTTTCCACAAACTGGTAAGGTCAGGACTTGAATACCATATTAAGCTCAATGAAAATAAAAAGAGTGAAAATATAAATCTTTCATGCTTGAGATTGTAGACTGAAAATCATGTGCACTATAATTTTCATTCAAACGTTTAATGTATATATGAGGTTCTTAATATTTTAACAACCTGTTGTGTGCAATAGATCTAGTACTTCCTACAACAGCTCCCTATTCTCACCTTCTGTGTTTATGTTTAGCATAGTGCGAGCACCTGTCAAATAGGACCTAAATGAACAAATAACTATATTATGGGGGATCCCAGCAAAGAACATACAATTTACTGAATATTAATACAACCTGATATTTTTCTTTGAAGATATCAAAACTACTTATAATAAAGTCAGTTTCTTTGATTTCTGAACCTGATGTTACTATAAAAATCCACTTTAGTTAAAGAGACTTCATTTATGATCCTTTTTACAATTTTTATAGTTACTTTTTCCATAATTTATTTGGTTTTTTTTTTCTTCTTCAAAAAGTAGATCACTGGGGAACTGCAATCTCTCCAAAAATTCTAAATGCAGGAAAAACATTTAAAGCTCATTTGATTAAAATTATTCCTTAGAACAGTGACTTTTTGAAAAGGTTAATTTTCTACTAATGTAGTCAGATTTCTAAATCAGAATGCTGGTGCTCTAGTAGCTATATTTACTTCAGAAATGTCAACCCAAAATTTAGACTCTAATAACTAACTAGAAAAATAATAGTTACAGAATCCATGCCACTCGAATTACAGCAAAAACACCTTACATATTACATAGAAACTTTTTTTAAAGATGGAACTTGATTTAACTTCTGTCACATATTTAATGACCTCCTTTTATGAATAAAAATAGGCAAACTTTCCCATGTCCTCATCTATTTAAGGAAGAAACCTAAAGTCAAATGTTTGCCTTGTTGGGTTTGAGCTTCCTTATAAGAGGACGTTTAAAGATTTTCCATAGCTCTTGGATTCAGAATTTAAAAAAAAAAAATTTTTTAAGAAATACCGTGTGTGTGTGTGTGTGTGTGTGTGTGTGTGTGTGTGTGTGTGTAAGTGTGCGTGCGTGCGCACGTGCACACATGTATATGTCTATGTGTTCAGAAAAAAATGTTGGTGTTAATATCAATTCAAGATACACAAACTCCCAATCTTTGGCCATGAAGGAGTAACATCATCACTGATGTTACTACAAAAATGTCCAGCTCTTCAAAACAATCCAAGGCCATTAAACTAGTTTTAAAAATTAAATTCTAGTTCTGAAATCATAAATATATAAAGCAAAGATGGAAATTATAACCCACAAATAGATATGAGTTTAATTTTTAATATCTGCTCAATTTATATCCATCCTACCACTTCCTTCTACATGTTTTAGTATCATTATGTTAGAACTTAAAATAATTTAGAATCACAGTAAGATAAGTCTGAAGAATTCATTTATTTTATCCTCCTTCTCTAAACTGAACTCAAGTCATTCTTAGATATTGAGGTTGGAGGGCTTCTTAAACCATTGGGTATGACTGTTTTCTTTTGAGAGTGCAGGGTTTGGGGGAATCAAGAAAGCATAATTTGGAAGTCTTAACACAATTATGCCCAAGCCCCAGTCTGGACTGAATTCTGTTTGCTTCTTAAAAAATGGGGGAAAGAATTGAGACAGGAAATACCTAGTGTTCTCAAAGAAAAACTTTATGGTGCTAAATCAGAGGAGAACTAAATTATTACAGTAGTTTTGGGGAACAAGGCGATTTCCCTCAGCAAAGTAAAGACACTCTAGAACCAAGCTAAAAAAAAAAATGTTTATTTGTTCCAACTTTGTCCTACTCAGTGACTGTGAACTTTGTTAAATTACTGATTTGGAGAGCAGAAAAGCCTAATGAAAGTCTAAAGTATAAAGAAGGTGGTTGTGATTAGTATGTTATTTCTCCTGTCAAGACAAATTAAGAACAGTCTATATCTAGAACACTTTCATTTTCTGTCTAAACTTCCATCAATTTTTTTGAAATAAACTTAAAAAAATGTTGGCCATAGTCGGAAAAAAAGTTTTGGAAGTAGGACTGTGAGGGAAGATTTGAAAATGGACATAGAATTAGCTATCTATCTAGGTAATTAACAAATATATTAGACACTAATTGTTCCTAGAGTGTATGCTAGGTGTTGGGCATCAAAATGGAAACAGCAATAAAAAAGAATGAAGTACTGGTAACTACTACAACATGGATAAACCTTAAAAACATACTGTTAAATACCACAGATTGTATTATTCCACTTATAGAAAATGTTCAAAATAGGCAAATACCACAGATTGTATTATTTCACTTATAGAAAATGCTCAAAATAGGCAAATCTATAGAAACAGAAAGTAGATCAATGGAAACTGGGTGCAGTGGCTCACATCTGTAATCCCAGAACTTTAGGAGGGCAAGGCAAGAGCATTGTTTGAGCCTAGGAGTTTGAGACCAGTCTAGACAACATAGTGAGACTTCATCTCTGAAAAAAAAATTTTTATCTAGGGCATGGTTGTGCATACCGTTATTCCCAGCTACTCAGGAGACTGTTGCAGAAGGATCATCTGAAGGAGGTCCACCCTAGATGGCAGAGTAGACTCTGACTCAAGAAAAAAAGAAAAAGAAAGTAGATCAATGGATGAGAGGAGGAAGGGAAAACAGGAAATTTCTGGTAATTTATACCTTTTTTTTTTGGTTGGGGATGATCAGATTGTGATGACGGTTGCACACTTCTGTGACTATATTTTTCTATGAATTGTACACTTTAGATAGATAAATCTTATGGTATTTAAGTTATATACCAATAAAGATGCTTAAAAAATAATAGTAGAGACAGACACATTTTTTAAAAGGTACAAATGGCATGATTAGCTCCATACTAAAAGTGATGAAAAAAAGAGATAAGATGCACTGAGACAGGGGCAATTAATTTCAAACACAAGGTAGGAAGAGGACACATGAGTTTAGTAGTCTTTAAATAATCAGAACATGGTCATCCTAGAACATTTATCTGTAATTTACTAAAAAACAAACACTATGTCATGATATAATACAGTGTTTCAAAGCTAATCTAACTAACACTGAAGACTCCCAGGTAAATTTGGAAGATAGAATTCATGCAATTATCTCCTACCATTCCAAAAACTAAAGTTAAATATGCCTTATTAGGTTAAAAAAAGTTACAGCATCAAAGAAAAAGCAAGAAGTGATAACAATGAAGGTATAATGTCAACAAATTATTGGAATTATCATCAGCAACACTGAAAGATAGAAAAATGGAGGAATGTCTTCAAAATTTTGACAGTAATTTTTAAATTAGAACTCTATACCCGGCCAAGCTATCACTCAAGTTTGAAACGAAAAGAAATACAACTAAAAAATGTATTCTCATAAACTCCTTCACAGGAATCTAATCAAGGATATCTCCAAAGAAAATAATAATAATAATAAGCAAACAAAAAATTAGTAAATCAAAACAGAAGAAAATATAGGCTTCAACTCAAGAGAAAAATGAAGGTTATTCTCAAGATGACAGGTGTTCAGAAACTTAGTCAGTCCAGATTGGAACTAGAGATCCAAGAATTATAAGGGAGAGTTTCTTGGGGTAGAGGTGGGATCAAGGATGAAGTTCAGAAATTATTTAATATGTTCAACAATATTGAGAAGAATTTTATAGTTTTCTAAATTAAAGTTAGAAATACAGTCAAATATAGAAATGACAAAATGAGGCAATCATTAACTATAAGAAAAACAGAAAGTTGCATAAGGGTGGACTTGTAATCATAATATACTACTTAATGAATGGATAAATAATGTTTATATAAGTACAGTAATATAAACTTTATTTTGTCAAAATTATAATTATCTTAAAAAGAGGAAAGTGAGAGCAGAGGTTGGGGGTAATAAGAGAGATAAATTCTCATTCTTCAAGAATCAAAAAGTCAAGAAATATTACTTCGAAATTTGCATTTAAGGAGCTCAACAAACGCTACAAGGCCTAACTGTAGTTGCTCCAGGTAGTGACACTCAGGAAGATGCAAAGTAAAAGAATGGCATTTTTTATTATATCTTGAAGTAGTGTTTGGCATTTTTAACTTTGTAGATATACTTCTTTCATAAAATTGATTTTTGAAAAAATATATGTGGCGCAGAAAATACTGCCAAGTCCGGAACATGTGATGTTTTATTCTTCTTTGGGGTTTTCTATAGAACTACAACAGTGCCTTCAATATATTAGGAGCTCAATAAACACAAGCTGTTTAAAAATTACCACTCAAAAGTTAAGTCAGTGAATTTGGCAATAAATCCCATGGGATATTATCTGGAACCTAATTTTTTTTCCTTCTAAAGAGAACTTAGAGGTCATGGCATGCTATGCAGCCTTTTATCTTGATACTGAAAAGAGTGACTGGATGGTAACTAGGGGAAAATAAGGCTAGTTGTATTTATTATTTGGCATTCACTATATATACAATTGTATTTACTACATAATGTCTGGCACACTGTAGATGTTCAGTTAATTAAACAATACTTTCCATTAGCAGATCTAGCGAACTCTTACTATGAACTGTGTACTTCTAGGTTTTATAGTTTTTATGTCCTCTAGAGCTTTGCATTCTGTTTTCAAGACTTTCAGAAGGATTCTCTTCTTTCTTCAAAATCAATCAAAGACATATTGGTAAGAAATATCAAGGATACCAAATACATGAGTAACATGAAGTTAAAAAAAAATACATCTAAAAATATATTCTCATAAACCCCTTCACAGGCAGCTAATCAAAGTTATCATCAAAGAAAAAAAAATAAACAAACAAAATTAGTAAATCAAGAAAGAAGAAAACATAGGATTCAACTCAAACAACTCATGTAACCTGTCCCCTATCTCTCTTACCCAAGGCAAATATTGCCATCTAAATGATATTCTCAGGTAGTGGAAATGGCATGGCATTTTCAGTAACAGGGAAGTTGACTAACTTGACTGGAGCAGAATACTTATATATTAAATTGCAGGAAATCAAGGTGACCACCAAAGCAGGAACAATTGATGCTGAGCCCTGGATTCTTAGTTGAAGAATTTGAATGTGTTTTATTGATAGTGGGGAAACTTTTTGAACTGAGAAGCAGCCTAATAAGTGATATATCACACAGCAAAAAGACTAGGACATTCTAGCTCTAAGGCCCGACGACGTTCATTCAAAGAATAGTGAAAATGAAGCAGAGATGGAAAATAGATTATTTAAAAAGAGAAATGACTTGGTGAATTACTGGATATATGAAGAAGGCAGAATTGTAGATACTAATAACAATGTTAACATTTTTTAGTGTTTAATATAGTACCAGGATATAGTGCTGAAGCTTTCCCATATATTTCTCATTAAATCCACCAAAGTATACTTTATTATCACCATTATTACATTCCCTAGTTAAGGAAACAGAGAAAATATAAAGTAACTTGCCCAGAGTTCCACAACCAATAAGTGATTAGATCCAAAATGTAAATCCTATCAGTTTGTTTCCTGCATTGAAGAACTCAGGATGGAGACTGAGCCTTGGACAAAGACAGAGCCTTGAACAAATTTTTAAAGAAAAGAGATAATCAACAGTATCAAATACTTCAGGGAGACTTAATGGAGTAATAACTAAGAAAAGGACATAGGACTGATATAAAAGCACAAGAAAAAATCATTTCTTGTTGCCTGGCGGGAGTAAAAATTAGATTGCAAAGACTTAATATGAGGATAGTGATAAAGAAATTAACACAGCTCATATAATTTACCTGTTCAGGAATTTGGCAGTCAAAGGTGGTTGTGTCAATGCAGTGGTTTGAAAAAGCAATGAGGGGAAGCACAAATTTATATTCCAAGGTAAGGAAAAACCTAGGCATGGTTAAAGGCAGAGAGTAGGTAAGTTTTTTCATGAAGTCATTCTTAACTATAAAGAATATATGCCTCAAAACTTTGAGAAATCCACTGTTTATCTCTGCAAACTTACATATTATTCCTTCCAGATAACCCTGGTCCTAAAGCCAGGTAAAGGACATTTTTAAGATCACTAAGAAGTGATATGCCTCTGACACCTTGCTGCTCATCTAGGAGCAAGACACTGGCCAAGTGGAGCATTTTGAACGTTCAGAGTAGGTGGCTGATTCTGCCAGACCAGGATCAAGGCCAGAAAGCTTACTCCTGGGATTGGAGCAAGGTCAGTCAGGAAATGAGTTTCAGGGGGTGGGATGGGAGATGAATCAAAGGGAACACTCAAGAGGCAGACATTTCACAGACATTTGAGTGGGTGTTTATGTCATCACTTGGCAAATCTCAGGGCAGAGTCAAGACCCAGAGATTCTGAGGTGGCAGTCTGTCTCCACTGAACAGGCAAAGGACTGCCTTGCATGATAAACAGCCCCACTATCAACACTCCTTATACCCATTAAACCAATTAAAACGAAAGGACAAAGGCTTATAGATACATAAGTCAGTGCTTTCCAGCTGCACAAACCTCCTACACATCTATGAGGTAAAAAGGGAAGCGAATTTGCATTTCTCCTTGAAAAATGCCAGGACTGAAAGAATCTGGGAAAATCAAAGCTTCATACTCCAGAGTTCCCAGTATAACACTAGCAGATGGGACTAGAATCCAACATTCTTACTAGTCCTGCTAAAGGTGTTCTCATTAGCTATGCTATCTCCCTGTTCTCTCTAATGAGTGACCCCCAATGCAACCAATTTGGTTATTTGACATTTATTGTATTTTCAATTTGAATCAGAAGCTACTAATCTAGTGTTAAATCCTTAGGCAATAAGTTTGTCCTTTCTAAGCAGGGTGGGCAAAAACCCTCACCTTCTTTGAATGCCCAGAGCTGACAATTAACTTTCCATCTTTATTTCTACATCAAATCTGCCAAAAAGAAAAATCAAAAACATTCTCCCTGGAACACAACATTAAAAGCTGAAAAACATCTTAAGAATTAATCTATATGCCCTATCCTTTGGCTGGCAGGTTAAAAAGTAAATTTGCATAAATCCATAGTAGTCAGCCCTCTATTGTTTGTGAGGATAAAAGGGGTCTTTACGTGCTGAAGGGGAGATGGCTGGCCATACTCTTACGAAGTCAAAAAACTGGTACAAGGATGAGTATAACAGTGCTTTAACAGAGTCTGGAGTTAACCTAAAGATAAACTAAGGGCTAAACAGGGGGCGAAAAAAGATTAAGACTATACTACCTACTGGCATGTAACTATAGTCTAAACATCTGAGGGAGGGACAAGGAAAAAGACAGTTGAGGTTTAAATGGAAAGTTTGTCTAGGATTTATTGAGCCTGGCCCAGGCTAAAGACCCTTGTGAACTTCCAGTAACTTGTTCTGCCAGCTCCTCCACCCCACATGTTATATACTAGGCTGGCAGTTGCCCATATGGCTTAATACTGGCATCTGTGCTGATTGGTTGATGCCGAGTCATAACTCATTTAATATTTAATATCACTCCTGGGTATATCCAAAACTACTCATCATTGACTTTTAAAAGCTGAACTCATTATCTTCCTAAAAATATTAATACTTATGGGCTTTCTTTCTTCTCTGCTACTTCCATGTTCCTAATCACCCAGTTAGCATCAGTTAGCTTTTGGCCCCTGTTCCATATTTGTCTGTATTCTTCCTCAAATTCAAGCTGTTCCCAAATCTATTGGAGTCTCTTTGGCATATATTGAGATTCTGCAGGGCACTACCAGTTATATACTTGAAAAGCAGGAAGATCAAATCAGGCACCACTTTTGTCCACTGGTGGGTGGCTAGGAAGAGGAATAAATGCTAGGGGAGGTCTAGCTGCTGATGGCAGAAGTTCAGCCTGGTGAACAAGTATGAGATTAAGGGGTGTAGAGTTCTCCAACTATAAACCAACAGTCTGGGGGCTAGGGAACAGGGACTTGGGTTTGAGTCATCAAATGTCTAGAGCAGGTGAAATTTGGAAGTTGTCACATGGCTCGTGAATGGTCTATGAACAAACAGCAAAACTGACACTGGTATGGAGTTTAGCTAGAGTCCAACAATCAAGTGGGATGGGAACAACAAGATAACACAAACCCACCACCCTTGAATATGTTTGTGTTATTGAGCAATTAGCCCAAGAGAAACTCAGGAATAATGATGGCAAGTCAGTTGTAAGAACTGTGTTATGAGGCAGGGAGGATAGGGCCCAAGAATAGGACAGATTCTTTGATTATCAGAATTATTTACCAACTACCTACTATGTGTTCTCATAGTGGAAAGAGTTTAAATATAAGTGTAATTCTATGTGATACATGCCAAATTCAGACAAGATTTAGAAGCGCCCAAAGGTGGGAATGATCTGCTCTACCACAGGGAGATCTTGTATGAGACTACATAGAGGAAATGATGCTCAACTACATTCTGGAAGTAAGAGTAAGCCCCAGCAATGAAAAGAAGGAACTTCAAACAGAGTTCATAGCAAAGGTGCAGAGGGTGGGATACCTGGAAACGTCAAGTGTTCATACCTGTAGGATTGGCTGAGAGGGTGGCTGAGGCCATCCGATGTGTGGTTAGAGGGGTGAAAGAAGAACATGCAGGTAGGCTGAATCCATAGACTGACTAGTTCTGGTCATCCACTGGCCTTCCATCCCTTGGAATTTTTCTTCTCCATCAGTCTTTGGAAGAGTGAACACAGAACCAAGGAGCCAGAGCTGATGTGGATGACGTATTTGTGGTTTTTGTCATACAGTGTCCTTTGTGACACTGCCTTTTATTTTGTTTTTGTTTGCTTGTTTGATGACTTAGATCTTATACTTTCTAAATTTAATGAGTACCACCCAGTACAGTTTTCCTTTGCCAATTTTTTCCATATGCATGTGGAAGGAAATGCATTTTGCTTACAAATTTCACAGGCATAGACAAATAGATTTTGAAAAATATGATGAAATAAAGGATATCATGGAGGTTAACCATTATCTTTGTTCTCTTAACATTTGAAATCTTGAAGCTTTAAGGTGAAGTGAAGATTTGGTAAGAAATTTCTAATGGTAAGAAATTTCTAATTCTAACATCTTCCACTTTTTTGAATGTCAAATATGCAAGCAGTTAACTACAATAATATATGATTACACAAAATTAAAATTAATCTCTGTGAAGAGGGATTCCTCTAAATATTTTTATTTATTTATTTATTTATTTATTTTTTTTTTTTTTGAGTTGGAGTCTCACTCTGTCGCCCAGACTGGAGTGCAGTGGCCGCTCCCAGCCACCGCAGCCTCGACCTGCTGGGCTCCCGCGATCCTTCCGCCTCAGCCTTCCGAGTATCCGAGTAGCTGGAATTACAGGCATGCGCTGCCACGCCCGGCTGATTTTTTGATTTATTGTAGAGATGAGGTCTCGCCTGCCCAGGCGCGTCTCGAACCCGCAGGCTCAGGCAATCCACTCACCTCAGCCTCCCAAAGGCGCAGGATTACAGGCTGAGCCACCGAGTCCGGCCTAAATATTTTTAAAAGCAACTTTTGGTGCTGTACAAAACAAAATGAAAGTGGACAGGTGAGATCAACATGTTTTCTAATTTATTTTTAACAAATGACTCTTATAAGTTTCCAAAAATAGTGCTGTATGACTTCATAGTTCCCACCTTGTTCCTAAACACATATCCCCTCCCATCATAATATAGTCTGAATCTAGGCCCACTTTCAGGTGTTTGTAATAGTGAAAACTGTTTACCTAAAGGAAAAGACCTTTATATGTGGCAGCATTTTCAAAGGACATAAATGGCTCTGTCTGTTAATAATCTGCTTTTAAATTCTATTCCACTCATATGACTGAGAAGACGATAATTTATAGGCCACATTCAGAAAAATAAACTTCTCCAAACATCTGTCTATCCATAAAACTAAAAGTTTTAAAAACCACCATCGGCCCCAAACCTGAGATTTTGTTACAAATGACAGGAATTTGGCACAGGAAGGAAGCAGGGTCAGCTGCCTGATCAGGGATGGCAGAGCAAATTCCTATGTCTTCCATTAGATAGAGTCTTTTTCCAAGTGCAGCTGACCACAAGTATGCTCTCTGCCACCTCAGGAAGAGTTCAGAGAGTACAGCTTTCTCTGCCATGAAAGTGCCCAGTCTCTGTACCAGAGGCCCCCTTCTCCAGGACTGGAACACCAGTCAGGATGTTTTGGGCTGCAAGAAACAGAAGAAAGCCAGCTAATAAGGCCTGAAACAAAAGGGGCATTTATCATTTCACAGAGCAAGAAATCTGGAAGCAAGGGCATTTCCACAATTGAAGTAAGAGCTCCACAACACCATTGAGGACCCAGGCTCTTTCTGACTTTCCCATCTGTGTACTCAGAGTTCAGTTTTTCTTTTCAGCCTTTTGTTCTAGTGATTACGAAATGGCTGCCTCGGTTCCAGTGCATCATGTCTTCACACAATCACTCCGAAATGCAGAAAAAAGACACCTTCTTTACACGCCTCTTTTTTATCTGGGAGGAAGATCTTTCCTAGCAGCCCCTATCCAGCCAGCTGCCTTTCAGGCTCCTTAAGACCAGATTGGGGTACCTACTCAAGCCCTGGCTGAATGAGAGGAAAGCAGTATTGAGTATTTTCTTATCTTGCCTTCTTGTTTGTCAAAGTCTGACAACAAGATCGAGGTGGTAGCTAGGCACAGAGCAGGAGCAGCTGCAGGGTGTAATTGGGTAAGCAACCAGCAGTGTCACTGACAAAGTTAACTGCTTTTAACGGCAGCTCTTTTTAAGCTCAAACATTTAGCGTGTGCTCTTTTGTACAACATAATATCTCTTACTAGCATGTTTGCTATGTTTGTACACTGAAGTAAAAGGGCATATCCATCTTCCAGGTGATGATGATGATGATGATGATGATGATGGATGCATAAAATACTGGCATTTACAAAATATTTTCCCAAGCATTGGTCAATAAAACTGGAAATTTCTGCGAGATTGATTTTTTTCCTTAGATGACAATTCTCCAGGACCTTATACTTAAACCCTTTGACTCAATATCCTCATATGTAAAAATGGGTATAGCAAAAATAACATTGTAAAGAGGAATTTATATACATTATATATATACTTTTTGTTAACAAAATGGGGTTGGATAAACTTGGATAAATAAGGATTGATTATGTCAATTATTCTATCTCTCCCCCAAGGGTAGAGTTTGCCTGAGGGTTGCCGTGGGAGGGCCCCAGTTGGTCTGTGGGGAAAAGGGTATAATAATCACCACACCATTTTACTGGGCTCTGTCAATATTTGTTTGATTTCCCAGAGCTACAGCACTGCCTATTAACAGCTCAATTGCACAAAAAAAGTTAATCAACATTTTCTACAGGAATACTGTCCTGGCATTCATAACCTACTTTTAAGATGAAAGATAGGCTCATAAGAGAAGAGAATTCATTAGCTTTAGGAATTTTGAAGCTATGGTGAATTATTTTGTTTACTTGATAAATAAACCTATACAAGTAAATGGCCATTATGTTATGTCACTTGACGATATCAAAAAGCTTCCTTCCTACTTCCAACCTTACCCCTTATTCCTCTTTATTCACAAATAGTACCCTTTCTTCACAACTGTTTCAAATGATGAGTGAATTCTTTGTTACACGCATGGAGACTGTAGAGGGAGGAGAACTTTGAACTGCAGAAAACAACAGTTAAAATGCAAGTTTGTTACCTGGGAAAATGGTTTATGTCCAGTTTTCTATTATCACATAGCAGAAAAAAAGCTCTCTAGTGTATGAGACTGGGATGGAGGGTGGGGAACAAGGCAGACAGCAAGGGAAGGTGCTAGGGAAAGATGGCCTGAGCAGCACCACTTGGGAACTTGTTAGAAATGCAGAGTCTTGGACTTCACCCCAGACCCACTGAATCAGGATCTGTGTTTTCACAAGACCGGCAGTCGATTCCCACACAGACTAAAATCTGAAAAGCACTGCACTGGGGCAGGAGACAGTAGCTCCAAAAGATAAACCCTGACAGAGTGTGGTGCTTGGAGCCTGACAGTTGAGGAGCAGTCTAAGCTGAAGGTGAGGGGGAGGTTAGGTGCATAGGACAGGCAAACTTAGGTGCCAGCAGAGTAAAAATGGCAAGCATGGTTATTGACCGCTTTAATTAGACACCAGCAATATGACAGGCACCATGGTAGTACTTTTTGTGCAATGTTTCTGATTTCACAATAACCCGCAGCACGGGTATCATAAAGAAACAGAAGCTCAGGGAGGTTAGGTAACTGCAAGCGATGGAATCTGGATTGACTCCTTCCTAAGCTTTAGAATCAGAGAAATCCAAGCTCAAATCCTCTGTCTGTCTCTTACTAGTCACATAATTTTGTTAAGCACACTCCCTCTCTGGGTTTCAGTTTCCTCTTCTGGAAATGAGGATAAGACTTACTTAACTTCTAGGATATTATGAGGTTGAAATATATTTTTATAATATAAGATAAATTTATAACTTATAATATATTTTAATTACTTATATTATACATGTATTATATTATATGTTTATAACATATATGAACTAGAGAAGTTTGTCTTTGTGTAATATGTATGCATTAAACAGCAGCTACTATAGTATACACTATAGTATATGCTATTATTACTATTTCCACCTAGAAGGAAGTCTCTAAAAGCAAAATAATTTCTTCTCAATTTTACCCATGTTGGCACTGTTTCAGCAAGTTTACTTAGAACAGTGTACAGTGAGAATGCATATGATATAGTCCTGGCCCTCATTCAGCAATTACCCTTGTGATGGATCTTCGGTCACCAAGAGCCTAATCAACTGAATCATTCTGAAAGCAAAAATGTATTAAACATTTACCATGTGCAAAATGAAATGTAACGCCTACTCTCGGTCCCTGCCCTGAGGGGGTATTTGCAGCAATTCGATAAATGACATACAAGAGGCATGTTCTGTATATGTGAAGTGTTGTGGGAACAGAAGGGAGGATTGCCAGGCATGCTGGTGGACTCAGGCAAGACTTCATAGAGCAGCTCCTCAACATTCATGCCTTCAACAGTTATTTATTTCTCATGTTAAAATATATAGTTTAGATAGTAATATTCATTCAACTGTCTAATGAATGTATATCAGAGATTGTATTACTCGCTAATTAACGAAGGAACCAGTGAGATGTTAAACCTGGTTTAAATGAGAATTTGAAGAGCAAGTGTTTGTAGAAAATTTAATAAAGTAAGGTTAGGATAAGATGGCTAGGTTATGTATGAAACTGGTTAGCTAAGACATCGTTATTCAGCACATGACTGTATATGTAGCTCAATCACATTTCCATGAGTGGTAAGAGGGAGAATTTCCTAGTATCTCAGCTTTACCTCCTTTCTAAACAGCTGAAAAGAAAAAGCTTTCCTCCATATTTTCTGAACTTTCCTTTAGCAGTTTTTTAAAGGTCAAATCAAATGAGAGTTTAGAGAAATTCAAAATTATCTGAAGTCACATTCCTGAGTATACAGCATCAGTTCTTAGGATGTATATATCATTCATGGAATTTCAGAAGCACCATCTTAGCCTGGGAGTAGGAAGAAGATGGAGTTTACCTTAGCATTGTTATTAAATGGCGGGGTCACCTTCTGAACATCATTTCCCCTCTCTGAACCTGAACTTACTCATTTGAAAACAAAGGAGTTAAGTAGATGGCCTCTTTAGGGGACAGGTCTCAACCTTGGTGAGCATCACTGTTACTAGAGAAATTTAGTAAAACAAAGAAACACAGATTTAGCCGAACTCAGTGACTCAGCCTGTAATCCCGCGCTTTGGGAGGCTGAGGTGAGTGGATTGCCTGAGCCCGCGAGTTCGAGACCCACCTGGGCAACTTGGCGAGACCTCATCGCTACCATAAATCAAAAAATTAGCCGGGTATGGTAGTGCACGCCTGTAGTTCCAGCTACTCAGAAGGCTGAGGCAGAAGGATACCCGGAGCCCAGCAGGTCAAGGCTGCGGTGGCCGGGAGCGTGTCACTGCCCTCCAACCTGGGAGACAGAGAGTGAGACTCCAACTCAAAAAAAAAAAAAAAAAGAAACACAGATTTCCAGACCCCATACCCAGAGATTCTGAATCAAATCCAAAACCCACTCAAATGGGTCCCAGGATTGTTGTTAGTGTGTTTCGTTTTAACAGCATCCCAGGTGGTAGCAGTGCAGGTGCAGACCACGCTTTGAGAGACTCTGCTTGGAGGTCTCTGGCTTAGGGGTGTCTTCAACCGTCCATCACTTAGTATCCAAGTACCCCAGAAACCTGGATGAGCTGCCCGCTGATTCTCTTGCATCTTGGGAATTTCATTTGTCACTTATTTCCTTTCAGGAAACTGCAAGGACTAATAAACTGATATGAACACAGCACTTAATGCTCCTGAAAATATTGTACTGTTATTGCAGTGAACTTTTCTGGAAGGTTTTTAGGTTAACTATTGTTGTGCTCCAATTTACTGTTTTAATGACACAAGATCTCAGAGCAGTAAATTGGTGTGTATACTATTATTGGTGTGTATACTGTTACTGTTATACTGTTACAATGTACTATTTTCTTAGCTGACATTATAGAAGAGATTTTTTTTTAATTTATTGCAGCCAAGATTTACAATTTTTTGAGAGCTAAAACCATAAGCTTTGAGTGGGTTTGCCTTTCATCTTTAGTTATGTTTTTTAATTGATTCCCCTAATACAGTGATTGAGGTCATTTAAAGGTATATTAATACCATATCCACATGAGTATTAGAACCAAGTAAGCTTATATTTATGTGCTACAGGAAGTCATGTTTATTCGTGTCATTCTTGTTTCATTAGGAGACTAACAATGACTGTCAAGAGACTTACCTAAGTAGAAACAAGATTTAAACTGACAAAGAGATCAAGGAAACTCAGATTTTGTACTTTATATACACAAAGAACCTTTTATGACCAAAGAAAACAGATAGAAAATTATTATCTTGTTAGCAGAATATTTGTGAGCACACACACATACACACCCCAAAATCACACACATCCAAAAAAAATCAAAATTCTAATTAGAGGAAAACATAACTAAATGGTGAAAATTCAACTGAAGCTTAAAAGTTACGAAAGCTTGTCATTTTTCCAAGTGGAATGTGGACTTTCAGAGTCTGATGAACGCTTCCTACCATAGCTAAAAAACAAGAGTAACCAAAATAGCAGAACAAGTAAATTAACTTTCCATCTCCTAGAAAAAACATAATCTCCCTAGTGTAAGGTAGTTGGGAAATGAACATACAATCGATGTTAAGATCTGAGTTTAAATCATCTGCCCATCTCCTATTCACCATATGGTGGGTGGTTTCATCAACTTTATGACAGCTTTGAAGTAATGTCCCCATCTTCCACACCTGAAGGTCATCTGATCTGTCATACAGCTCCAACTAACAATGAATAGATAATTACTTACTACCTCTTTGAGCAGAGCCCTAACCTCACCCAGAAGGTCTCTGCCCCAAATCTTTTCTTCCCAATAATGCCAGTCTTCCATTTATCTGGAATTGTCTTTCGCACGTGCTTTACCCTGACCTCTTCCTCTTATACCTGTGCATGCACATGATATCTGGGTAAAGGAAAAAGACTTTTGCTACCTATCTTCCCTTGTTATCTTTACATCAATTGAGGGAATTACTCTTTGATCAAAGCATATTGAAAAAATTATGTAGCCGGGCGTGGTGGCAAGTGCCTACAGTCCCAGTTACTCAGGAGACCAAGGCAGAAGAATCATTTCAGCCCAGGAGTTTAAAGCTGCAGTGAGCCATGATAGTGCACTCCAACCTGGGCAACAGAGTGAGACCCTGACTAAAAACAAACAAACAGGCTGGGCTCAGTGGCTCAGCCTGTAATCCCAGCACTTTGGAAAGCTGGGGTGAGTGGATTGCCTGAGCCCGTGGGTTCAAGACCAGCCTGGGAAACTTGGCGAGGCCTCGTCTCTACAATAAATCGAATATCAGCCAGGCATGGTAGCACACACCTGTAGTTCCGGCTACTTGGAAGGCTGAGGTGAAAGGATCGCCTAAGCCCAGCAGGTCAAACGCTGGGGTGGCCTTGAGCATACCACTGCACTCCAGCCTGGGCAACAGAGTGAGACTCCAACTCAAAAAAATAAAAATAAAAACAAACAAACAAAACAAAAACAACTTATAGAAGAGGTTCCTCACAGTCTTTTAAAGTAAACTTTGTGATAAAGTACAAAAAAAAAGCAAAAAGGTACAGAAATCTCAAGTGTGAAGATTGAAGACATCCACATATTCAGCACTGAATCAAGAAACAAAAAATTACCACCACCCCAGAACCATCTCGTTTCCACTTCTAGTCACTAACTCTGAAAGAAAACCATTCTCATTAGTTCTAACATTATATATTAGTTTTGCTTATTTTTTAAAAAATTCATATAGATAAATTCATGCACTATGTACTCTTCTTTGACTATCTTCTTTAGTTCAACATAATGTTTGTGAGATTTATTCATGTTGTGTGTGACAGGAGTTTGTTCATTTTAATTTCTCCATGACATGCCATTTTACAAATACACAATTTATTCACCTCGTCTACTTTTGATGGACATTTAGTTTATTTCTCATTTGGTGCTATTAAGAATTGGGTGCTATGAATAATCTTGTACATATTTTTGATGAACAATTTTGTACATATTTTTGGTGAACATAGTATGAACTTCTGTTAGATATAGAACCAGGAGTGGAATTGCTGGATCAGCTTTAGTACAAGATCTGGCAACTAAATTCGTGAACTTGTCACCATGCGTTTACATTGGCAGCACTGTAAAACAACTGAGTAAGGCTTTATAAGCTTGGTATATATATCAGTGTTCACTACTGTGTTTGTGTCGACATGTGGCTGTTCTTGCTGAGTGGTGTTCATTATTACCATTGCATGTTTTTGTGTGCCATCACGAGAATGTCAGAGCTTGAATTAGAGAAATGAACAAACATTAAATTTCCTGTTAAACTTGTCAAAAGTGGAAGTGAAATCAGGGACACGTTAGTCCACATTTATGGGGATAATGCCATGAAGAAAATGGCAGTGTACAAACGGACCAAACATGTTTCTGAGGGAAGAGAAAGTGTCACTGACAAGAGAGGTCAGTACAGTCAGTAACGAGCATAACTGACGAAAATATTGTTGCAGTTCTTCTAACTGTGCATCAAAATTGTCAGCTGACTGTAAGAAACATAGCAGGCCAAGTAAACATTGATACACAGGAAAATCTTAACTGAAAATCTTGGCATGAGAAAGGTGTGTGCAAAAATGGTCCCGAAAGCAGCTCACCAATGAATCAAAGGAGAGTTTATGGCAATTCAGATATCTACCTTTATAAGATGCCTATATAAGTCTTTTATCCATTTTCTACTGGGTTGCCTGCATTTTTTTTTTTAAGGAAACGCCTACATTCTTGGAATAAACCCTACTGGTTCTACTGCACTATTCATTTTTACATTACCGAATTTGATTTGCTGTTTTGTTTAGAATTTTTGCCTCTAAATTCATGAAAGAGATTAGTTTGTAATTTTATGTTCTTGTAAACTTCTTTTTAGGCTTTAGTAGCAGATTTATACTGGCACCAACAAACAAGTTAGGAAGTATTTCCTTTTCTGTACTCTGGAAGAGTTTATCAATGATTGGCACTATTTCTTTTTTAGAATAAATCATCAGTGAAGTGACATAAGCCTAGTATTTTCTTTGTGGAAAGATTTTAAAAAATACATTCAATTTCTTTGATGAAATAAAAAGATCATTAATAATAAAGTTAATTGTTAAGGATTTTTTGAAGAATTTGTTGATTTTCTCTAAGTTAACAAATTCATTGGCTGAAAGTTGTTTATAATATCCTGATCTTGGCCGGGCTCTGTGGCTCAGCCTGTAATCCCAGCACTCCGGGAGGCAGAGGCAAGTGGATTACCTGAGCCTGTGGGTTCGAGACCTCGTCCCTACAATAAATAAATAAAAAAATTAGTCGGGCGTGGTAGCGTGCACCTGTAGTTCCAACTACTTGGAAGGCCGAGGAGGAAGGATCGCCAGAGCCCAGCAGGTATAGGCTGCGGTGGCCGGGAGCGTGCCACTGCACTCCTGTCTGGGCGACAGACTGAGACTCCAACTCAAATATATATATACATATATTTATATATGTATATAATAACCTAATCTTATTTATTTTACACCTACATGATCTGTAATGATGTCCACCTTTCATTCCTGAAATTAGTAATTTATGCCTTCTCTTTTTCTTGAATAGTCTTGCTAGAGGTTTATCAATTTTATTAATCTTTTCAAAAAACAAATTTTAGCTTTGTTGCTTTTTATTATAATTTTGTTTTCTATTTCATTGATTACTTGTTTTATCTTTATTATTTTTCTTCTTCTATTTTACTTGTGATTGCTGTTTTTTTCCCTAGTTTCTCAAAATAAAAGCTTAGATTCCTTTGCTGTCTTCTTTCTACTATATGCCTTTAAGTACATCAGCTGCATTGCACAAGTTTTAAAATTCTATCTTCTTTATCATTCTGTACACAATATTTTCTCACTTCTGCATGTGACTTAACTTAGAAGTACATTGTTTAATTTTCAAAAAGTTGGAAATTTTCTAGTTAATTGATTTACTAGCTGAGTTCTACCATGGTCAGAGAGCATATTCTGAATGATTGAATCTTTAAACTCTATTGAGGCTTGCTTTATGACCTGGCATATGGACAATTTTGGCAAATGTTCCACTTGCACTTTACAAAATTAGCATTCTGATATTGCTGGATGCATTGTTCTATAAATAAAAATTAGCTCAAGTTGGTTAATTTTATTATTAAAATCTTCTGTACCTTAATGATTATTTTGTCTATCCCTTCAACTGTTAAGAAATGTGAGTTAGTCCCTAACTATGATTATGGATTTGATTGCTTCTTCTTTTATTTCTATTAATTTTTGCTCTATACATTTTGAAACTATGTTATTGAGTGGCTACATATTTAAAATTGCAATATCTTCCTAGTGCATGTACCCCTTGATCATTATGAAGTATCTCTTTTCATCTGTTTTAACACTTCTTTACCTAAAGTCTAATTTGTCTGAAGCATGTACCTTTTTTTGGTTAGTATTTGTATGGTATATCTTTTTTATTCTTTTAACTTTAACCTTTTTGTGTCCTTGCACTTAAGTCAAACGATTTTTAATTAAAATATTATTGAGTTTCATTTTAATCAAGTCAGGAATCATTAAAATTTAATGGTAATATCCAATCCATTTTATTTAATATAATTACAACAAATTGGGCTCATTTACCATTTTTCTGTTTGTTTTCTATATGACCCACCTGTTTTATTCTCCTGTTTCTCTTCATTCTTGTCTTCTTTTCAGTTAAGCAAATCTATTTGTCGTTTTATTTTTCTCCGTATTACCTCATATTTATACTTTCTTCTAATATTCTTTCGGTAGTTATCCTAGAGATTAGATCATGCATCCTTATCTTATTACAGTGAGATCAAATTATTTCCTTCACACCTTCCCTGAGAACACTAGTCTTTAGAGGACTTTAACTCCACATAGCCCTTCCCACTTTTTGCATAATTGTTATCATGACTTTATTTCTATACATATTATAAGCTGACTAGATATTAATATCAAGATATTAATCTTGGTTTTAAATCAAGATTTATTTATATAAACGCACATATTTGCCTCTTCTGATGTTCTTCTTTTCTTCTAAAGTTTCTGTTTTTCCTTTGGAGTGATTTTTCTTCTGAATGAAGTACTTTCTCTAGATTTTTTTTGGTGAAGTTCTGCTAGCAAAAAAATAGAAATGCTGTTCTGTTCCCCAGTTTTTTTCATTTCTGTGAAAAGTCAGTTACTAATTCTTTTTGTTGTTCCTTTGAAGATAATAAACCAATCGTTGGTTTTTAAAATTGTTCTCATTGCTTTTGTTTTCAACAGTTTTTACTGTGATATGACTTGGTTGTTTTATTTACTTTGGGTCTGAAGCACTTCTTAAATCTGTGGGTTTATCGGTTTACAAAAATTTTTTACTAACATATGAGGGGGGACCAAAAAAACTCCAGAATTTATTTAAAATTTTGTATTTATTCTTATGTCTTTAAACTTCAGTTACCTTCAAAGTACTCTTCATTTGATGCCATATACCTACAAAGGCAATTTTTCCTCTGCTCAAACCAGTTTTTGGACTCATCAATGTTGATGCCTCTTAATGCTTCTGCTGTTCTTGTTTCATCTCTTCCATATCGGCAAAACATTTTCCTTTGAGGACTTTCTTTCATCCCAGGAAACAAAAACAAGTTGCTTGGGGTGAGACTGGGTAACTAGGAAAGGTGGGGTACAAGATCACACTGGTTTGGGTCAAAAACTGTTGAACACTCAGTGCGGTGTGGGCAGGTGTGCTCATAAATTACCCATCATGAAGTGGGAAAACATGCAGAAAGAATCTCCAAAAAAATTCACTGAAGCCAAAAGCAGTCTCTCACAACAATGCTAGCTGGTACACTGATGCTGATGGGTTTTTAGAACACTTAACTGTACTCCAAGGGGCCCGCCCTCCAAAAGATAATAGATTATCATAGTTAGAGTCCCTAACTATGATTATGGATTTGATTGATGGTTTTTGGGGGTCCCCTATCATATTTTCAAATGTTGCTTATGTTCTCATCTTTTTTATGGATTAAATTAAAATATATGATAGAATTTTTTTTTTACTATTTTCCATGTGTCTTTAGTATTCTTTTCTATATTTTCAATTACTTTTTCCTGTGTTGTAATTTAGATATTTTTCTATTAACCTGTCTTCCAATGCTCTAATCATGTCTTCTACTAAATCTGTTCTGCTGTGAAATTCATCTGAGTGATTAATTATTTTTCATTTCTAAAATTTGCATTTAATTCTTTTTCAATATATTTCATCTCTTTAGTAAAAATTTTTTAACTTGTTTCCTATTTCCTTTATCTAATCTTTATTTTGTTTAGCATCCTAATTACAGGTAAGATCATTATATGTTAATACCAATATCTATATCACTCATATTTTTTTCTCTTATTTTCGGTCATATGAGCCTATCTCTTGGCATACCCATTAAATTTTTTATGGAATATTAGACTATATATGAACACACACACACATACACACACACACACACACACACACACACAATAGAGGCTCCATATAATGTTAACATCAGAAAGAGTTAATCTCTTTTCTGCTAGACAGAGTGGGAACTGACCAACCTAATCTGATCAGAGAGTGAACCGTCTCAAGACTGATTGCAATTTTGGTATGACTAAGTTTGTCTCTGGCTTACTTCATCCTGCATAAGTCCTGAACTCTAATTCTTGTGTTTCAGCATGGCAAGACTGCCAAGAACTTTTCTCCAGTTTTTGTAGGCTTTCTGCTTAGCTACTTAGCCTTCTGAGTCACAGCTTTAGATGTTTAGCAAATGTATTGAGGTTGACGTATTCATCTAAGTGTTCTGCCCCACTCTTAGTTACCTCACCATCCCCTCTCCACCACTGCAAAAAATCTCTTCTGTTTTTCGTCCTCCAGTAGCAGCTCCCACTGTGGGAAGCAAATCCCAGATTTTCAGGTTCTTTTACTATGCCCAGAATCAGCAATCTCAGATGGAAAAAAAAACAAACAAGTACAGACTATTGGCTGAAATCTCTGAGGTTTCCCTCTCTTCAGAACATTCCTCTTTCCCCCAGTCCTGGTTGTTTCAGCAGCTTTTTGATACCTTAAAACTAATTGTTTTGTTTTATCTTGTCTTGTTTTGTTTCATCTAGCTTTTCTAGTTTTCTCTTAGAGACCGGTCTGTAGCAAACTACTTCATCATAACCAGAAGCAAAACTTCATATTGCTTTTAAAATAATTCTGGGAACCTTTGTTATGGAACAAAAGAAGAGCTACTGGAAGACACATCCTCTGAGGATTCCCTGGGTGATGTTTGCCTCAATGTATCCAAGAGGCGGAATAATTGGTTGTAACCATGACTCTCCATTAACCAGCTGAAAAACACAGACCAGCCATTCAACCTTCCCCACTTAAAAAGTAAAGACATTATCTAAACTTCTTACTTGGCAGAATTGTCATAGGAGTTTTGGAAAGATAAATAGGATGCACATTAAGAATATAGTAAGTTAGTTCTACATTATCAAAGATGTGTTTGTTTCTAAAGCTGTTCATTGGAGGAATGTCTTTTTCTCCCAAATAGACTATAAAAACTTTAAGACAGGGCCTGTCTTCTACTTCCATCTTATTTCCTGCAGTTTTAAGTGTTGTGTAACTCACAAAATAAGCATTGTTTAAATGTTTTGCTAAAGGAAATGCCATGTCTTACTCTGTCTGTTCATGTTAAAGTATTCTGAAGTGCAAGCTATCTGCCTTGTTATGGTCTGAATGTTTGGGCCTCCCCTCCCCTCCAACTCCCATGATTGGGATCAGTACCCTTATAAAAGAGATGTCAGAGAGCTAATTCACGTCTTTAATCACAACCAGAGGACAGAACCAGAAGACAACATCTATGAATCTGAAAGTAGGCCCTGACCAGACCTCCTAGCCTCCAGAACTATGAAAGATAAATTTCTGTTGTTTATGAACTATCTAGCTCATGGTATTGTGATACAGTAGCCACAATGGACTAAGACAAGCCTCATTTTGATTTGTTTCAATTTATGTTGGTATACCTCAGCTTTAGGATTTGTAATGTTATGTGCCGACTAATTTAGAGGACAATTTTTGCTAATTAGCTTTTGCTCTTTTATCCTTTCAGTGAATAAAGTCTTAAGATAAAGAACTTTCAACTGCATGGAAGAGCAGATGACTTCACTTGCTGATAATAATAAGACTCAACTTCCTTTTACAGTAATTACTAGCATGTGGTTGAAATGGATCACCTCTCATAAAGCTTAGGGCACTTAAAGTGAAAGCTTCTGTGTATCCATCCATTCCCCACTCTTTGGACCCTTCCTTTCATCTAGAAGCAAAAGGAATTAGTTGCTTATTTCAAGGTAGTCTTGAAAATCATTTAGGCATAATTAAATCTCGCAATATCCTGTAAGCAAGTATTATATTCTAATATTTTCTGCCAAGAATTGAATTTCCTAGGCATGACACATTTATTGCTGGCAGTAGATGTACCAAAACCTACCAATGCCAGGGAATTAATAAATACCACAGCCCTCCTATGGAGCAAGTTGCATGAATATTTAATAGGAAATGCATGATGAATTTCTTGCATGATTATGCAGAAAAACATTTGGGAATGGTTGCAGCTGTTACATGAACTAGCTCAGTCTCTTTCCCTCATCTCTTTAGATCTTTATCAATCTCAATATTGTACTTTAACTTCAGCAGTAAGCTATCTCCAATGATAAGTATTTCAGACACCTGTCAACATTTTAGGAAATGTGTGACTCTTTCCATATGCTATCTCTGTGTGTGTGCGTGCACCTTACAACTTTCACTGGTGTGTTTTGAGGCAACAATTGAGAGATTCTTAAAGAATAGAAGGGCCATTGGGGAAATCTGAGTCAAAAGAGAAGGTGAAAGAAGCTAAAAGGTAACAGCTGCCACTCTTCCAGGTGTGTCAAATTTTCTCTGACAACATCTTTACATCTCCACCTGTGAAAATATAGTCCATTCTAAATTTAGTGGGGGTTTTATTGCAGATTCCTAATTATTTTTAGTATTATAAACATCTTTCTATTTTTTTGTTACTTTATGTTATTGTAAAGATGTGGGATACAAGTCAAGATTAGGTAAACAAGTAATAGTTCTCACTTCCCTGGTTTAAGATCAGGTACCCTATGTGTTGTTACATGCCTTCTCCCCATTCCCTATGTGTACTGCATGTCCTTTAAACACTCTCCCGTTCAAAATATGTACCTTTTCAACAGGTAAAATATTCTCTTAACACTTTTGAAATTTCTGTCACATTCAAAATGTTGAAAAAATCATAGAACAACAAAAAATTTTAATCAAGAGCTAGAAACAGAAGATTATTCATCAAAATTGAACAGTGAGGTCAGATCAACATGTTTTGAAAGTCAGTTAGTTTGGGTCCTCTGGACTTTAAAGGGTATAGCTCTAAAACAAAAGCCATTTTGATTCCATTCAAATATCCCAATTCATAGTAAATCTTCAGCATCATGTTCCCAGGAAGCAGGAATTCCAGAAAAACCTCAAATTCTGGAACCTCCACAGACAGAACACAATGTTATCAAGTCACTGCAGGGAGCTCAAACATGCTCGGTTTTTGACAATGGCCTGTGACCTTCTAATGAATTGCAGGTGACACAATGTCTATGTCCTCTAAAGCAATTTAGTGCTTACTAAATGCCAGTAAAGAGTTGGCACCCATTAAATTATCAAGCAGTAATTATATTCTTGGCTTCAAAACAAGAAGAAAATCCTCTTTAATTACATATTTGTTCCCCAAGTGTGGTAATGAGATGAGTTGTACCTCCTGAAATAGTGACTTTATTTACTGCCCTTACATTTTGGAATCTATTTTGGGGAAGAGTTCTTGGTCAACCTGGACAGAGGCTCTGCAGTCACAGAGATAAATGAATCTTTACTGAATCAAATGTTTCTGTCTGGTGAAGGCGTAGATAAAAGAGAGGGTACTATTAAAATCCCAGAGCTTCAGGATGTGCACTCTAGTTTAAAAAAAAAAGAATACTACTAGAAAGTACCTTTCTTTTCCAAAAGTTAAAATGAAACAGTGAGGCAAGACAGTTTCCTGACAGTTTCCTATTGGAATTCAAATGTCTAATATGTGAGCATTCTTTGAGAAGCCCACCAAAAAAGGCCATAGGAATGGTTTCCCACTGTCAAGGACATCTAATGCTGCACTCCAAATCTCTTACAAACACATAATATACAGAATATCCCTGAACCATACAAACAACATTCTCATGTCAATGAATGAATGTCCATCCTCTCTCATCATAGAACCTTTATCAGCAACATAGTGCCCTGGGATACAAGGTGAAATAGACTCACATAACCCCTTCCTTCCATCTTGTCAAAATCTATAATCACAAACAGTTCTTTTTTTTTTTTTTTTGATTGGAAGTCTCATTCTGTCACCCAGGCTGGGCATGCAGTAGCAGGCTCACGGCCACCACACCCTCAATCTGCTGGGCTCAGGTGATCCTTCCACCTCAGCTTTCCAAGTAGTTGGAATTACTTGTGCACCACCACACCTGGCTAATTTTTTGATTTATCGAAGAGATAAGGGCTTGCCAAGTTGCCCAGGTTGGTCTTGAACCTGTTGGCTCAGGCAATCCCCTCACCTCTACCTCCCAAACCGTTGGGATTACAGACATGAGCCACCACACTCAGCTACAACCAGTTCTTATGCAAAAAAAAAAAAAAAAAAAAAAAGGAAAACTCATCACATGTTAGATTTAACCTAAACACTGTATTTATGGGTGTCTATCTTGGTACTTTTAGAAAATTTATATGCTGGTAGAAATATGTATATTTGAGAAGAAAGTCGAAGGGCCTTTGCTATGCTACACAAAGATGGCTGAAATGCATTTCAATCTGATCATTAGAATGTTATTTCAATTGTTAAAACATAAACTTTAGTTTGTGATGATGACTGAGTATAAGCCTCAATTACGCATTATAGTGGGGATGGTAGAGGAAAGAATTCTAGTTCTAATGGCCCCAAAAAACATTTTTCTTAACCCAACACTATCAGTTATAGTCAAGTAAAATGGCCAAAATACTTATACTAACAAAGTTAATTTTAAAAAAAGTATTATATGGAAATTGTCTTTGCCTCTTTTGGTATCTTGCAGGTTAGTTCAGTGTTACCTCTTACATGAGGGAAAACGATAAAAATTTTCTTTCTAAATGAATAATACTATTTAGAGCTAATCTGCAATATTTTAAATTGTATATTTGAAAACTATTTTGACCCAACTCAGGCTTGCTCCAAAGGAGTCCAGTTCAAGTCGTCCATTGGAAAGGGGCCAGAACAGTCACCAGTTTCCTGTTGCCTGGATCTTTTATTACATTGGCTCATTAAAACTCCTTGTTTGTATTTGCATTTTACTCTTGGGCAATTTTACAACATAGAATAGTGATAAGCTTGCAGACTGATCCTACTCATTATGTTTAATCATGACTGCAATAAGGGAGATCATCGTATCATGCCTCTATCTCAAATACACTGCAGTGATTCTAAAATAGAATCAGTACTTCACAATAACCATGGCACATGCTCTCTCCGTCTCTCTCTTTTTTGGGGGATGACAGCTTGAATCATAAAATATAAGGCATACAATAAACTTGGAGGGGTCCCCATTTCTAATCAGAACGTATGATTAAAGCTAGGAAAAAAGCCTTGCCTGAAAGCAAATGTGTGGAGAGAAGGAGAGAGAAGAGAGAAAAGATGAATGTTATTAAAGGGTTAGTTGATCTGTGACTATCCCATACATCCCTGCTTCAAGGCATTCATCTTAGTGTGACCCAAGAGGACCCTCATGCTGTCTTGGGTTGGTCTCCTACACATGCAGGTTTATATTATAGTTTAACAGAGCCAATGCTTCAGTTTCTGGCATCAGTTACTAATTTTCTTATGTTAATGAAAAACACACATCGGCTTCTTTAAATTTCCCAGAGCAGCATCAGTTTTGCCACTAATTGCAGTACTGTTGGGGCGGTGGAGGGAAAGGGAAGTGACTCCAATAGCAATGGTTGGGACAGGACTCTTTGCCTCCCTGAGTAGTCCTCTAACTGAAAACATTTGAGACTTGCCCCTCCTGGCCTTGAGTTCTCATGAATTTTAAGAAATTGGAAGCTCCCAGGAGCACCAGAACATGATGAAATCATGGAACTCTGGAGGAACTCTGGCCTAGGAGATATGAGGAAAACAGTTTGGCTCAAACTTCAAACCCCAGCAGAAGGGAATTTGAGACATATCCATTTGATCTTCTGTCTCAACCTGACAAGATATTTCTCTTCGGGGCCAAAAACACTCATACTGGCTTCTCCAGCAACTGATATCTTATGCATGAGAATATTCTAATGAATCTGAAAAGCACAAATATAATAAATTGATTTTCCATAAAACATAATTTTTTAAACATCTAGAGGACTTTGGGATGCTGAAAATTCCCCCAAAACTTTGGGGGAAATTACCAAATGGGGAATTTCAGGGTTTTTTTTTCCTCCCCTGAAACCCATTCAGAGCCTTTCTAATCTTAGTTACCAATGCATAAAAATCAGTTTTGCTCAATAGAATGTATACTATGGATAAAAACAGAAATGTCACAAAAGGGTTGAGGACCCCATTACACACAATATCTCAACTTGTGCATACTCAAAACACACATGCCTGGCAAATATTTTGCTTAAATTATTTGCTGCAAAACATGAACCAGGCAGGAAGCCCATGCACAATGAATTGATTTCCAAGTCTTATTTGTGGCTGATTTGAGGTTAAAGAGCATTTCTGTGCTGGGTGGAGTGGTAAGATGAATGTTTATTGTTTAGGGTTTAAAAGGCCCATTATCATGCAGGCTCAGTAAGGTTCTGCCACACAAAACTGAGTGCCAGGCAAGCAGGTAACTGATTCAAGTGACAAGAGGTGAGCTGCAACAGCCCTTCCATGTTAATAAAACATGTCCCAGCACTCAGAAGGAACCCTAGCACAGTATGAGAGCAGATAGAATTTATTAATCAGAACTACTGTTAACTCTAATTATAGACTTCCCCCAAGTTACAAAATAAATGGATGCCTTGGCAATAAAGCAATGTTTTGTATATTGAATCCTGTATTTCCACTGAATCCTCTTATTATAATTGAAAGTGAGTTTTGACGGAAAAAATCTAACCCCATTAATAGGAACTGTGAGATAGCTCCCTACAATTTCCCACTTTTAACTTTGTCATCTTTAGTTCTGGTTGAAGTGGTTGTCCAGGAGGCAAGAGCAATGAGGTCTGATTCTGGTTCCACCAGTCCTAAGATGTGGGACCTTATGTCAGTCAGTTTCCTTATCTGCCCAAGGGAAGGTGTTGGGCTAGGTCAGCGCATCACAACTATTGGGAATCTTATGAAGGCTAAGAGCCTCTCCTCAGGAAACTATGTGTACACACATACACAGGACCTGTGGCATATAATTTCAGTAATAAATCAACAAATAAAACAATCTATTGAAGAATTCCAGGTTTTAAACCCCAGAACCAGATAACATTAAGTAATTTGAGCTTTAAAACCTTCTATAATTTTGGGTTCTTGACCAGCTTCCACATGGAGATGATGGGTTATAGACGTTAGACCTTGGTGCATCCCCAGGTCTATTCTTGACTGACCAAAATGACTGTGTATCCTTTCTTTATGTCAGCTGCCTATACAGAGCATGGGGCAGAAAGAGATTTTGCTTTACATGGCATGTATTCTAGTATGTCAATACCAATCTGTACCACCATAAAATAAGGGACACATATGAATAGGCCAGAACTTCAAAAGACGTAAATATAGGCAGACTGCGTTCAAAAAGTCCTATGGAGTGCTGTCACTATGGAGTGATGTCCCTATAGAGTAATGTCACAGAGGCTCTAGGTACGGTAACACAGCATTATACTGTGCTTTCATCTCATAGAGTGTCTGTGACAGTCTGTGCCATGGCGTTCTTGCTACTGCTATCTTGAAACATAAAAATAAACACATTATACCTAAAAAATTATTTTAGTTTTTAAAAATCATGTAATATATTAAAAACCCTCATGCTCATCCCTGACACTCATCTCATCCTTGATACTGTAATCTCTGCCCTCAAAGTAGCCTTAGATATAAACTGTCATAGATAAGGATCTGAAGAGGTAGAGCAGGGGTCCTCAAACTGCGGCCCGCCGAGGACATTTATCCGGCCCACCAGGTGTTTTTGCCACCGCTGCCTGTCCTGCCTAGCAGCCGACTCTTCCAGGCCACAGTGCGCATGTGTGGAATGTGCATCGCCCTCTCCGACTCCCTCCTTCTCTCTGTCTCTCGACTCCTCCTCTCCGTCTCGGGTGTGATCCGACGAGTCACGAGCTTGCCTGTGCAGAGCCTGCTGCTGCCTGAGGACTGAGGTAAGAACAAGTTAGGATTTTTTTTTTTTTTTGAAGTTAGGAGGTCTATTTTTTTTTTAATTTTGCAGTTAGTAGGGCCTTTTTTTTTGCGGTTAAGGGGGACCTTTTTTTTCTGAAGTTAGGAGGTCTATTTTTTTTTTTTTTTTTTGCAGATAGGGGGCACCTTTTTTTTTTTTTTAAGTTAGGAGAGCCTTTTTTTTTTTTGAAGTTGGTTAAGTTGGTTGGGGGTGGTTTCTAGGGGGCTTGCATCACAGTGATAACACAAATAGCACTCATGCTAATGCAAATGGTTTTTTAAACTATAGTCCGCCCCTCCAATGGTCTGAGGGACAGTGAACTGGCCCCCTGTTTTAAAAGTTTGAGGACCCCTGAGGTAGAGAGACAGGAAGAAGACGAAGATCAGTGGTGAAATGAGGGTCAGGAATGGGATTAGTACCTATAGTTAAGGATTTTCTATTTCAAGGTTACTGAATCCCCATGCTTTTCCCTAATGATTCTTACCAAAATATGAATCCCAAAGTGCGTTTTTTAGTCACTCTGAAGTCCATATACATGTGACAAGACAATTATCCTAAAAAAAAAGAACCTTGAGAAAATCAACCCAGAATTTCTCTGAGAAGTTTGATAGACCTAGTAATGATACACCAAAGAAGATAAAATGGTAAATACTGAATCAACTTGAATCTGCCCAACATTGGGTCACTGAAATCAGTTCCAGTATTGACACCAGCCACATGTATTGCAGTGGGAAAAGATATTTGTGAAACCATGCCCTCCAAAAGTTAAGAAAATCAGTAAGTAAATTATTGGGAATACAGAATAGAAGATGAAGAAACAACTTGCTGAAAAGCTGAAACTGAAACTGTGCTCCAAAGAGTAGGAAACTAGTAAGTAACAGAAATCCTTGAGTTTGCAAGATAGCAGGTAAGAAAAGAAACAACTTGCTAAAATGCTAAAACTCTCTCCGCTTATGAGATCAAGAAAAAACTGAATTAGTTGGAACCAAGATGGCCGACTAGAGTTTGCTCAGATTGTACTTACTGATGTGACAACCTAACTCCACCACCTGTTTCAAACTAACACCACCACCACACTCCCCCCCCCCCCGCCAAATTTGTTCATGTAGCTCATGAAGTAGCATGGAGAGATAACTGTGTATACCCAAGAAATTTCCAGATCTCCCCTTTCCTTTCACCAATCACTAACTAATCTCAGAATCCACCTCTTGAAACATTTCTAATAAAAAAATACTGCCTTGAAGTAATCATGGGAAGATAGATTTGAGCTTGACATTCCTGTCTCTTTGTAAGTCAACTAGCAATATAAAAATTTGTTTTTCTCAAAACCCTGGTGTCATAGTATTGGCTTTGGTGCATCAGGAAGTGAACCCTTTTTGCTCAGTAACATTTAAAATACATACAAACAAATCTACCAGGGTTTACAAAGGTTTCTACAAGTCAATAAGAAGAATACAGTCAACTCAATAGAAAAATGAGGATGAGACTCAAAGTCACACTTCAGGAAAAAAAAGATATCCAATTGCTAATGATTATAAGAAAAAGTATTCAATTTCATTAGTCATCAAAAAAAATGCACACTTAGATCTAATTAAATAGCACTACCCACTAGAAAACAAACAAAAAAAGACCGACAATATCTACTGGAGTAAACAGTGACACAACTGGACCTTCTGTATACTGTCAGTAGGAGTCCTAAAATTGATGGTACCTTTGAACCCAGCAATGTAATTTCTAGGAATATATTCAGATGAACATGCACATGTATATCAAAATTATTTACAAAATAATGTTTATAGTATCTTTAGTCATAATAGCCCTAAACTAGAAACAGCCCAACTGTTCAACAAAAGGAGACTAGATAAGCATATTGTAATATATTTACACAATGGGAAATCAAATAAACTACACTTAAATGCAACAAATCTAGTGAATTTCACAAACATTATTTGAGCAAAAGTGCTAGACACAAAATAACGTAAGTATAAGAATCCATTTATATGAATTTCAAAAGTAAGCAAAATTAATCTGTGATTTTTTTGAATTTAGGATAACGGTTGCTTTTAGGGAATATGGAAGGGAGATTGAGAGTATTCAAGAGAGGGCACTTCTGTGATTTTTCTATTTCTTGATGCAAGTGGTGTTTTCACACATGGAATCATTTTGTGACAATTTACTGCAGCATACATTTATAATTAGTGTGATTTTCTAAACATGTACTATTAAAAAAGATAATTAAGAGAGAGAAAGGGAACATAGGTTTGGGGGCATAGACAGCCTTCAAAGAGTTGAAATACATATTTCTCATTTACAAACGATGTGACTTTGGGCAATTTATATAACGTATCCAACTTCAGTTTCTTCATTTTAAAAATGAAGATAATAGTACTTATCAGCTTTGTATTGCCAATGGGGAAATTCATTAAAAATTATTTAGCACAGTAAATATTTGCTGATCTAATCTGTCCCCTCAATTTACAAATGAACAAACCAAAAGACAGAAGTAACATGTCTTGTTCACAATCCCCTACCCAGGCTGTTGCCAGAGCAGGAATGTATATCACTCACAGGCAAAGGCAACTACTATACTATGAACTGAAATTAAACAGAAGACACCCTTTGGGCCATTTTGTTTGCTTCTTCTATGTTGTGTCAACAGCACAAGACAGACTCTTCTTTGTTCTGATCATGGCTATAGTCACAACTCAGTCAGTCTCTACAGAGTGACTTTGGAAAACAGATAGTAAAGTAAATCAAGTACCTAATTCAATTCAACAAATATTTACTGAGCACATACTATATGCCAGACACCATTCTAGGCCCTTTGAATTGATCAGTAAACAAAAAAGACAATATGTCTGCCTTCAAGAACTTATTCTAATAGGCAGAGGGCAGAGAGGGAAGGAATTGGACAGTGAAAATTAACATGGTAAATCATTCACATATTGTTTTTGAAGGTAACAGATGCTTGTTTTAAAATGTAAGAATCATTATTACACAGACATGATGAGGCAAACAGATCAAGGGAATAACTGCTGTTGAAAAGATAGCTGTTGGTCAGGCTCGGTGGCTCAGCCTATAATTCCAGCACTTTGGGAGGCCAAGGCAAGTGGATTGCCTGAGCCCGTGGGTTCAAGACCAGCCCAGGAAACTTGGCAAGACCTTGTCTCCACAATAAATCAAAAAAAATAGCCAGGCATGGTAGCACACGCCTGTAGTTCCATCTACTTGGAAGGCTGAGACAGAAGGATCACCAGAGCCCAGCAGGTGGATGCTGGGGTGGCCATGAGTGTGCCGCTGCACTCCAACCTAGGTGACAGAGTGAGACTCCAACTCAAAAAAAAAGAAAAGATAGTTGTTACATTTACAGGTCCCAAAAGGAGAGGCCACACCAAGCCAACAGAGGCCACAAGAGAAAGCACCAGGGTCGATCAGGAGGCAGACGCAAGAGGAAAAGATGGGAGGAAAAGATGACCAAGAGTTTTTATTGTGATTTCTGCAGAAAGAAATGAAAGAGGTGGGGTAAGCAAGTTTAGAATTGGCAAGTTTGAGTCATTTCAGCAGGCTTTGCGGTACAGGCACCTGGTATTGGGGTGAATAGCAAGGGGAAAGGTGGCTCAGTAAAGGAGGTGGTAGGACATTTGGGCTCTGGATTGGTTGGTTGGCATATGAAAGACTGCACATAGGTCAGCCATATTGTTTCTAGGAATGTTTTCCCTGAGAGGTGCAGTTTCTCTAGCTCCAGATGTGCAAGTATCAGAAACATCTGATACAGTGATCTGAAAAACAAAGAGGGCATGGGGACAGGAAATAAGGAGCTAATGACCATCACCAAATTTAGAAGACTTACCAAACAGATCACCAAACGGACAACTGAATTTTTGTTGAACTATATTTATGTTTCCTTTCACTTTCTTCATTTAGTCCTTAGCTGTCAGTGCAGAATTGATTCTTCCATGCAGGAGAAAACAGCCCACATGTGAAAATTAACTCACATTTTGTGAGTAAGCACAACACTAAGAAATAAAATAAGAAATGGTGGCTTTTGCTGGTATCTGTGTACTTGTGCAGCATAGAAGCCACCCAACCAGAAAAAAACTTTAAGTCACACCATTCTGTCAGAACAGCTGCTTATGTGAAGCATACATTCTGTGATCTCAAATGATAATCTCATGGCTAGGTCAGCAACCCCACCTCAGGATCCATGTATGACTATGGTTGCATGAAGATATAGTATAGAGTTGACAGAACATCTCATGGTACTTACAGTTTACTCTACATGGCCCTAAATAATGAACCATTAAAAGCTATCTAATGATTTTGATCTAGTTCTATGTTTAATCCTCTTCACCGTCAGTCACCAAGCTATAGTAGCTGCTGAGTGGTGGTGGTAGTGCAGACATTGATGAGTACAGGAAAGCAGAGTGGAAGACGATCGAAAGTTGGGAAGGTAATAAGAGAGTTATAAATGATTAATCCAAAAAAAAATGACAAAAAATGCTTCTCTAAACATTTTTAAAACACTACTATTTTGTGCATAATCAAGGCAATCACAACCTGCTCTAAGCATGTAACACTTCTGAATAGATGTCTGTCGGCAGAGACTGGGGAGTTTTAAGAGGCCCCAGAGTGGTTAATGGGGGAATTAGCACAATTCAGAAAAGACATTAATTAGGTCAATCTGCAGTTTTGAAAAACTTTAGCACCTCTCCAATGCTATTAGTGAATTAATGACCCCAGTTACTGAACAATAGACAAAGATTAATACAAAAATTTGGGTCTTTAAAGCCAACTTTAAAAGAGGAAGTCCAAAGAGAGAACTAACAAAGTTGGGAAACTACAATAAGAATTAATGGCAGTGTGTTTATGAATTATAAAAACAGACAATGAAATAATGAATCTTTTATAAAGAACTTGTCAGCACAAATCTTAAAAACTAAAAGGATGCCCAGTGATATTGAGCCTAACAAGAGAGATTGTGTAACTTTTCTGAAAAAGGAATTTTTATTTGTATGGAAAGTATGAATTTGCTAAAAAAAAAAAAAAAAAATGCTTGGGAACAAGAAGCATTCCAATAATTTGTTGATCTTTAAGTTAATTCTGACACTAAACTCCCCTCATCATGGTGTGGTGTCATAAATTAGAAACCGCTTCTTTGAGCATTACAGAATCCAGGTACTATGTAATGCTTCAAAACAGGGAAAGGGCCTGTCACTTAATATTCCTTAAGGAGTTTCCCATGTCCACTTCTTCGTTTACTACTTGGTGTTCTTACAGACCCTGTCCCTCCACTCTCTGTCAAGCAACAATGCTCCAGAAAGGGCAGAGATGTTCTTCCCTGCCGTACTCACCAATGACCACCGAAACCCTTGTAGGAATTCTACAGTATTACCCTATAAGGCCAGATAAGGTACATACAAACCCTTTACCAGATAGTGCAACGTTTTGCAATCTGTGTGTTACAAATAGCACTCAATTGTTACAAAGAGGCCTGGGACTGCATAATTCAAAATGCTACCTTGTTTCAAAACATAAGATATTATAATCAGCATGTTTTGCCACTGGAAAAACTATGCAGCAATCAATAATCAATCAAATATAAAAACTTTATACTCATTTTTCAAAGGAAAAACCAGTGCCTTTGGCATATTTTGCCCACCAACTTAGGAGATGTTACACATAATCTTTCTTACCATGCTATAAAAGTCAAGATTCATTGTCAAAAGTTAAAGTTTTTGCCTTCACACAAATAATTCCTGAGTATATGGTGAGCAATGTGTCTGGTTAAAAAAATATATATATGATTATTTTCCAGAATAACTGTTGTTACCATAAAAAGGATTCTTTATATGAATGGCAAATCATGTTGACAGACTGGAATTCTTCAGGATGGTTTTCCACCTCCTCTATATCTATTTTAAGATTTGCTATGTGGGATTTCACAGTTAATCAATCACAGAGTTTGATCAGCTTTAGCACATGGAACAAAGAAGTATTTTAACACTAGCTGTTCCCGTGGAGGTAGGACAACATGATCTGGATTCTGTAAGGAGAAGAGCTAAGGGCAAAGGCATTTATTTGTTGATGCTCTTCTAAATTTACTGAAAAGTTTACAGTAATAGAGATTGGACAAAATATTCTAAACTTTTTTAGAGGGCCACAATTAAAGGGTTTGATTTCCAAGAAGAAAACAACAACAAAATAATAGCAAAACAAAAAAAAAGAAAAGGTTGGTTTTTTTTCTAGAAGAGAAGCTAAAAGAGACAGTCACAAATTTTAGAGGCACTATTAATAGCAATTGTGTGGAACTCCTCAAGAGAAATGGCTTTGTAATCAATTTTTGTGTAGTTCTGCTGTATAGATCACACTGTTCTTAAACATTAGGCGATTAGTACCTCAGTGCTTTCTTGCACTTCCACTCGACTATGCCCAAACCCAACACTGAGATGTAGTGTCAGAAATAAGAAATGGTGGATTTTGATCATCTCAATGTACTGAATATATACTAATGTTGAAATACACCCTGCAAATTCATTAGTCAATCAGTCTTGTCTGATATTTTCTCACTCTGGACACCAAAACATTGAATTACCTAGTTAGGTAGGTAAGAACTCAAGAACCACAGGTTACAATCCCTGAAGGGTTTCTCAACTAGGGATAGTATGAAGAAAACTGAAAATGACTAAACCACATTCAGTAATGAGAATTTGATCCCATTTATTTCACACATATAATAAGCTACAGTGTAAAAAAGAAATAGTGTTTCTGGAATCAGTCTCCATCTCTGCCTCACTATGGAACTGAGGATAATCTTTAGCCAGAATGATTAAGAGAATAGTCTGGTTCAGTCTGGATCCTCTTTAGGGCTTTGCATTGCCCTTGTCCTACATTTTCTCATCTATGCTAGCACAGTCTAGTCAATTCTAGGATAACAAAGTAATGCTGCAGCTCTTTGTGACTCTGAGAGCTCTGTGTCTGGGACAAGGAGCATAAAAAAAATTCTTACCAGAATAGAGAGTTATAAAAACGTAGATGAAACAAAAAGAGGAAGAGGAAAGAAGCTGGGTCCTCGTGGTACACCCAGGAGTCTGCCAGTCAGCATCTCTGACCTTGAATTTGGTTCTCTCACTCCATTCATCTCTGCCCTAAGAGCTGTGGGGGAGAGTTGCTGGTGACAAGAAAGGAAGCTTACATTTTTGCAGTATCTTTCCATTTTTTAAAAACCTTCTTCCTGCCAAACACTGCTGTGGAATCTGTATTCCCTGTATAAGCACAGCATTCTTCTTTAAGCTGTAGCAATGGGAATATTCAAACCCCTTTGGGCTAAAAAAAGATAGACATCTTGATACTTTCTTGGTAATACTAATAAACACTTCTCTACAGTAACATTGCTTAGGTACTCCCAGTAAGTCATTTCTCACTTAAAACTGTCAAGATTACAGTGCCATGAACTCAAAAGCCTGGATTTTTTGTATATATATTCCAGAAAGTATCTTCTTGCTTGAAAATCCAAAGTTTTTGGATTCCTTTCAACCCATAAAATTAAGTAGTGCTAGAAGGACCACATTCTTGCTTTCTTTATAGCCTGGGCCTATCACAGATTCCATTTTATCTTTCTTGTCTGTTATTAATACTAGCTATTCTATGAAGGGGACACTGGATATTTTCCTGATTATTTTTTCTTTCTTTTTTTTGACGACTAATTATCACAAATATGTGAATCTATAAAGTCTATCCATGTGTTTGTCCTCTGTCAATTGCAAAACTAAAGAATGACCAAAATGAGGTAGCATATCCAAGTTCTAGAAATGAGTATCTGAGGCGTTTGAAGATCCAGGAGTGATGACTGGCATCTGCAGTATTAACTTGCACAATTTTGAGCAAAAGTCATTATTGAAAAGACGTATCCTCCTGAAAGAACAATGAGGAGCTTCCATACCTGTCTGCTGGGTTTGGGGCTGCTTAAGTGCCTTAGATAGTCATCAACTAACTAAGCAGTTCAAGGACTCCTTGTTGATTCAAGCGCTCTTCATATTCGAGATTTGAAATTTTCTAGGAGAGATGCCTAAGAGGGAAAAAAATGTGCATAATGACTATGTGCCATGTGCCAGGCACTTTCCTAAGCATTTTTACAAAAAATTATGTCATTTAATCCTTACTACAAACCTAAGAAGCTGAGTGACATTCAAAATACAATAGTTACAACACTGGCACTGATCAATTAATTTAAAGGACACAACCCATCCATAACCCCTCTAGTCATTTTGCTACTGGCTGAATATTAATCACATTTTGCAGATGAGATAACTGAGGCTTAGAGAGACTGAGGCTGAGTAATCAGCCCAAGACATACAGCTAGAAAATGGAAGAATCAATTCTAAAGCCTGAGATTCTTTTCTTTGTATTATGCCAAACTTCCTCTTGTTAGAGTGACCAACTCCTTAGTAAGAAGATTTTGTCATCATTAAGATGCTGGATGAAAAATTTATTCATGAGGAAAACCATGCTGTACTCTCACAACATCTCCGGTGTGCATATTGGGTCTTTCTTTTTTTTTTTGCATACATCTGTAGTTCCAGCTACTTGGAAGGCTGAGAAGTTTTTCATCTTTTGTACAATACCTGCTTAATAAACATATTCAAGCTCTTCTCACTGTCTTCAGACTCTAAGTCCCTAGCTCTGACCTCATAACTTCATAATCCACTGTGAACTTCACCATTTCATGGATCTTATATTCCAATCATTCTAGATGCCTAATCGTTTCCCAAATAAATATACTTGGACTTTCTTTCTTCTTTATTTTATTGTTACTATTGCTTTTGCTCATGTCTACCTGAGTCAGAAATGTTCTCTAGACTTTAGCCTCAGTTAAATTCAGTACCTGTTTTAATGGGCAACTAAAATTTGTCCTCTAGAGGAGGCAGTTAACTTGCCTGCCCCTATCAAAATCCCTGCAAGGGGCAGCCCAATGGGCCAAATGGCCCCTTCTTTCTGCACACTCATGCCCCCAAGTAGTGGCTGACCTGGAGCCAGACTGTCAATCAGTTTGTTAGCAATCAATCAAGTATCTTCTGAAAGGTAGAGGGAGGAATCAAGTGGTGCTAAATATAAGACCCAAAAGGTCTTGTCAAACTAGGGGTGGCAACACTAGGACCCAGTGATAGCGGGGGAAGCCAGTAGAAGCAGAAGGGAGCAGGAGGATCTAAAGGCTGCTTCTGCCACAGTTTATCTGCCTCAGGCCCCATTTCTCATGAGGCTTAGATGTATTTTTATTTCCCGTGAACTTCATATTCTTTCAACAATCCCTCCTTTACTTTAGTTAGGTTGAGCAGGTCTCTTCTGGTAAACAAAGAGCCTTGCCCGGACATCAGATTTCTCTGCTCACTGTCCAAGATTGAATATCTTTCCGCTTGGCATTCCACTAACCCTGTTTATTTGTACTTCAATTTTGGCATTTTTATCCCACCTTCAATTACTGTTAATTATGCATATATCTGTCTCCCCACTTTGCCTTCAGACCAAATCCATTCATCTTTCTCTCCCGTAGCATTGAGAAGAACCTGACACACAATAGTTGTTAACAAATGTTTATTGAATTGGGTAATGCTTGGCGATGTCAATAACAATGACATTAACTGGGCCTTGTGAAACTATACTATTGACATATTACAAAAGGTCTTGTCATCACTACCACCCACACACACACAAAGAAGGGAAGGGATGCAGGGATGTTTAGCCAACCACCCCACATTGTGCTCCCCTTCTACACTGGAGTTGTTGCTGTTAAATGGCTTCCATGCCAGGAACCATTTCCCTGCCTCCTTTATATCTAGGTAGGGTTAACATATTGTTCTTTCTCATAGAACATAAGCCAAGGTGATGAACGTCTCTTCCAAACCAAAGTGGTTAATAAATGCTTGTAAGGACCACATGACATGAAAAGAGCCAGGGGTCTCTGTAAAATCCCTGAGAAGGCTGCTGACCAGGAAGCAAATTCTTATTGTGTTAAACTACTGGAATGTCAGAGCCTATCTGTTATAGCAACTGGTGTTAATTAAACAAATAGAGAAAAGCACTGCTTCATTTTCCCTTTAAGGTTAGTATTCAATTTCTTCTATTCTTTTGCTCTTTCTTGTGGTATTGATACTGATTGATTGATTGATTGACAAGTTATCTTGATCATCGTTTTTTAACTTTTAATTGACCAACTTTACAGTTTTTTCTACATATTCCTGTATTACATTTTCTTGATGTTTACCAGGACATCTTAAGGGCAAAAGAGTGTATTAAGGATGGGACAGGGAGCCAATGATTCTTCTGAACTTGATTCAAGTACGGGGCCTCCACTGGTATGTAAATGATTAAGATTACCTACCTCAAGGTGATCTGGAATACTAACCGTTTCTGGATGTTAGTCCAAGGGAAAGACACCTTCATCTTATGGAATCTGCACCCTGCATCTTTGATTCATCATGTAGAATGTGGATGTGGCTTTTATTATTTTTTTTGAGTCATTAACATGTTGATTTTGATTCAACAAAAGAGGCCTCACTGGAGGGTTTTATCATGAACTTCATATACAGGGCAATCCTACATTATCATCAAAAACAACTTACAAAATTGTGGTTTTAAGACAGATGGTATAGCTCTGTAATGTAAATAGTAAATAGCAGTGCTATTGTCATGGTGAGATTACTTTTATGAAATTTAAATCTCTGAATGATGATTAAGGGTGTTGGAGAGAAGCATGCTTTAGATAAACCCCCAAGTTCATCAGATGTCTTACATGCATTGGCATGTGTTTGGAGGCCACAGATCATTAGGAACAGAGTGTGCATTGGTTCAGGGACTTTATTTGGTTTGCATTTAAACCATAATGAATGGCCCTTAGCTTGTGAATCAAAGCTGGACATCACGGTATATAATATGGCTCAACAGGATCCAAAGCCATGATTTTAAGCATAGAGTTGGCTCAGGTTTTTGATGAAAGCTATGTTCTAATGTTTGCTAGTAACTCTGGAGTAGAGTAATAATGGTCAACATTTATTGGGCTATGACTACATAACAGACTTTGTTTTAAGCACTTTCCATTTGTTAGCTCTCTAATCCTTATGGTAACTTTATGAAGATGTCCTGTTACCAGTACTGTTTCTGAGTTGAAAAAAGCAAGGTTTAAAGAGGTCAATAACTTGCCCAATCTCACAGTATTAAACCAGGACCAGAACCGTGGCCTGGAACCACAACCTTCCAAATCCAGTGCTATTTAAAATAAGGCAAAACAAAGCAAAATATTATATAAGTACACACACAGTACATGTGTGAGGTAAAAAAATTGAAAATACAGATAACCAAACATTAAAAAATTAAAATATCACATTCCTACAACTTAGAGATCATCACTATAAAACCTTAGAGCAAATTCTTCCAGATCCCATTCTATATATACATATTTATTTTTATCAAAATGAGATCATACTGTAACCTACTTCTAAAACCTGCTTTTACGGTCAACAAGCATCTCAGCATATTTTCTACTTATCTCATTTTGAGACCAAACTTAAGTCCCCAATGACCCAACAATGCCCTTTACAGTTGATGTGTTTAAATAAGTATTCAATCCAGGACTATATACTCTGTACGTTTGCTATGTATATTTTAAATGATAATTTTAAACGAATTTGTTGAAGAGACTGGTCAGTTGTCTATAGAGTGTCCTATAGCATGTTCCATCTTCTGGATTTGCCTCGTGGTGTCATTTGACTTGTTTATTTATTCCTTGTTAGTTGTGAATAAGACATCATAGTTAGCAACAAGAGTTGGAATTCTAGCTCATAACCAATTAGAAATGTACCTTTGAGTAAGACACTTAACTTTATTGAGTCCTGGATTTTTCATTTTTTTATTAAATATGCAATACAGCTGAAAAAGCAAAATACCATTAAAAACGTTGTTGGCTTGGAGATTTGGGGAATAAAAATGTTTCTAGCTGGCATCTATCTATACACTTTCAAAATTTGAAGAACTAATTTACTTTATGTTGTTTATCAAAGTATTATTCATAGTAGAGTACTCATTCAGGGGAGCTTGTGAAAAGAAAGGTCATTTTCAGGTGTGAAGATTCTAATGCTTATATAATAGAGGCTTTGTTGGACTACCACGATCTAATACCAATCCCAAAGACTTTTAGGAGTTAGAGAATTAGTAATAATATATTGGGCTAAGTGCCCAAATTATATTGTGAAAAGTTATTCAAAACCTTATAAACTACAGTTTTAGATATAATGCCATATAAAACATGAAAAGAGATACGACCCAAATTCAAGAAAAAGTTGTTAGCAAAAGCATCTTAGTGATAATGGCTTCCCAACTGTTTTCTAAACATATGATTCTTCTAAAATGTTCGTTTCATCATGCAGCAGATATGCCTCCAAGATAACTATGAACAGAGTCATTCAATATGTTCATTAATTTTTAGAAATGTATCAAATATCTGCAGTGTGCCAGACTAATAAATGTTCAAAGCACTGGAGTTACAAAAATGAACAAAACACACCAATTTCCTGCTCTTGGGGCCTTTATATTTGAGGTCAGGGGGAGCAGGTATGTGAGGAAAAAAAAATGATATCCAATACTAATAAATAAATACATATATATATTCTGCCATGTGGTAATATAAACTATGAAGAAAACAAGGCAAAGTAAAGCAGGTAAATAGAGGTGGAAAGGAAAACACTATTTAACCTCAGTTCTCAGGAAAGCCCTGTGAGATAAGGTAACACTTGACCAGAGCTGAGAAAGGTGAGTGAATCATGTCTGGAGGGAAACTCCTCCAGGCAGAGCAAACAGCAAATGCACAAGCCCTGAGGTGGAACTATACCTCATATATTTTAGGAATAGTAAAGGTAAACATGAATGTAGTTGAGCAAGCAAGGAGAAGAATAAGGATAATTATATCAGAGAAGTATCTGAGGGAAAAGCTGTGGTGATTTTAGCTTTGCCCATAAATTCTGTGGAAACCTTCTCTTCCCAAAGAGGAGCTTAATTCTCCTCTTCTTAAATATGGGCCAGATTAGTGACTTGGTTCCAATCAAAGTAACAAAAAGGATGAACTTCCAAAGTTAGGTCATTAAAACAACAGTTTTTATTCACTCTCTCATTTGGATCACTCATTCTGCAGAAAGCCAGACATCATGCTACAAAGACACTCAAACAGCCTAAAGTGAACCCCAGGTAGGAAGTAGCTGAGGTTTCCCACCAAGAGTCAGCACTACCATGCCAGGTATGAAAGTGAACCTTCTCTGAAGCAGATCCTCTATTCTCAGTCAAGCCCTCAAATGACTGCTACCCCAGTCAAAGTTTTGACTGCACCCTCATAAAAGGCTTTGAGCCAGAACCATGTATCTAAGATGCTCTCTAGTTCCTGACCCACATAAACTGTAAGGCATAAGTTTTTGTTTAAAGCCATTAAGCTTTGGAATAATGTGTTATGTAGCAACAGATAATTAATATATATAATATAGGAGCCACCAGGTGATTATTAAGGACTGTTGGTTTTACTGTAATTGAGATGTGGTAGCACTGGAGTGTTTAATGCAGAAGAGGTATATGATCTGACTTTTTAAAAACATCAACTTGGTTGCTCCATGGATATTACTGTAGAGGGAGATGGTAGAAGAAGAAGATTGTAAGAGTCCAGATTAAGGAATACATTGGCTTATATTAGAGCAGTAGCAATTGATAAAGAGTTATTTAAATTTTAAAAAAATTTTTAAATAGACAGCTGACAAGATTTGCTAATATATTGGATGTGGGGAGTAAGACAAAGAAATTAGTCAAGGGTGACTCCAAGGTTTTTGATCTGAGCATCCAAAAAAAATATAGAGAAAGTTGTACTTACTAAGACAGGGAAGCTGGGGGTATTGCAGGTTTGGTCATTTGTTTTGAACATGTTAACATTTAGATGCCTATTAAACATCAAGTGGAGATGTTAAGGTATGAAATTTTAAGTTCAATGACAGATTGGTTTTAGGGTTGCCAACTTAAAAGTCCTTGGCATACAGAGGAAAATAGGGGACATAGTTTTAAGTAAACTGAATTACTTAATGAATAAAGATAGAGAAGAAGAGAGAAACAGCTCATGGGCTGGCCTATTTCAATGTTTTGATGTCTGAAGAATGAGAAAAAAATTCTCAAAGGAGTCTGAAAAGGAGTAACCGGTGAAGTAGGAGAAAAGCATGAAAGAGAGATGTCCCAAAAACCATATAAGAAAGAATAAAAATAGAAAGAATGTAGTGCCAGACCCCCAAAGACCCCAAAAAGGAAAGCACTGTGTCCAAGAGGCTGAAGAATTGACCTAGAGACAACAGATGAAACACGGGCTTTATTCGGGAACTTACATACAGGGAAGCTGGCCCAGAAGCAGCTATCTGGACAGGAAAGAACCACTCCTATTGTAAAAGGCATATAGGTTATATAGCATTTTACATAGGGTGGAGTGCAGTGTCAAGTGTGAAAAAGGAAGTTTCTGGTGCACAGGTGTAGTGTGAGGACACGTTTATGCATTCATCGCGTGTACACAAAACAACTGTGATTTCTTTCTAGGGATGGGATTTTTAGTATTATAATGAACTAAAGGGAAATTAAGGTAGCCAAAGGTTATGTACCCCAGCTGGTCTGAACTAGCCCAGGAATCAACTGCCTCAAGGAAATGTACACAAGAAAACTCACTATGCATAGCTATAAGATTTGGTCAGTAGGCACAAAGAACACTTTGCCCATGGCCTCCGCATGACCTGCATGTCCAGGCATGGAGCCTGAGAGGAAGGAGACATCCTAGATTGGCCACTCCCAGGACCCCTCTCCAAGCTTTAGGCCCCCCCAGGGGCCATATCAAGGGTGGACTCATGTTGTCACTGAGTGTGTGTTGCCCTATAGGCAGACATTAACTGGATATAATACTGGTTAAGTAAGATAAAGACTGAAAGAAAAATTTATTATAGGATTTAAAATCTGGTTTTTTTAATGAGCACTTTTAACAGTCAGGTGGGTCTGAAAACCCAATTATAGTAGGTTAAAGAGATAATACGGGTGGTTAAGGTGTACATGGCAAGCCCTGGAGAAACCACTAAGAAAATAAGTCAGACATATATTTTGAAAAAGTTATTAAAGGAGTTAAAATGTTACACTAGAAAATATCCACCTACTGCAAAAGGAGGCATAGAGTAACAAAAAAAAGATATGTACTATATAGAAAACAAACAGTAAGATGGCAGATAGAAATATAATGATATCAATAATAATATGGCATGTGAATGAATTAAAAAATCCAGTTATAGGCAGAAATTGTCAGACTGGATTTATAAAAAATCAACAAAACAACATTCAATTGTATGCTGTCTGCAGGAGATACATGCTAGATTCAGAGACACAAATATGTTGAAAGTAAAAGGATAGAAAAAAATATATCATACAAATAGCAAACAGTAGAAATCTGGAGTAACTATACTAATAGAAAATAAAGTAGACTTTAAAACAAAAACAAAACAAAAGTTGCTAGATGTTAAAGAGGAAATTTTTTTTACAAGGGTCAAATTGGCCAGGCACAGTGGCTCACATCTATTCATTTCAGAGCTTTGGAAAGCAGAGACAGGAGGATTGCTTAAGGCCAAGAGTTGGAGACTAGCCTGGCAACATAGCAACACCCCAACTCTACAAGAAATATTTAAAAATTAGCCAGGAGTGGTGGTGCACACCTGTAGTCCCAGCTACTTGGGAGACTGAGGCAGAAGAATCACTTGAGCCCAGAAGTTGGAGGTGGCAGTGAGCTATGACCACTCAACTGTACTCCAGCCTGAGTGACAGAGCAAGACCCTGTCTCTAAAAAAAAATTAAGTAATTTAAGGTAAAATCTTTAAGAAGATAAAACAATTATAAACATATACACACAGGTCGGACTCAGTGGCTCAGCCTGTAATCCCAGCACTTTGGGAACCCGTGGGTTTGAGACCAGCCCAGCAACTTAGCAAGACCTCACCTCTACAATAAATAAAAAATTAGCCAGGCGTGGTAGCGCACGCCTGTAGTTCTAGCTACTTGGAAGGCTGAGGTAGAAGGATTGCTGGAGCCCAGCGGGTCGACGTTGGTGGCCGTAAGTGCACCACTGCACTCCAGCCTGGATGATGGAGCAAGACTAGGACTAAAAACATAAATAAATAATCATAATGGACATAAAGTAAAAACAGCCCCCATGTCCATCAATTGATGAATGGATAAATAAAATATGGTATATCCATGCAATGGGATATTATTCAGCAATGAGAAGAAATGAAATACTGATACATACTTCAATATGGATGAACCCTAAAAGTATCATGTTAGGTGAAAAAGTCAGTTACAAAGACAACATATCATTCTACTTATATGACATATCTAGAATAGGCAATTCTATAGAGATGGAAAGTAAATTAGTGGTTTCATAAGGCTAAAGGCAGAAGAGTGGTTGGGGAAAAATAGGAGTAACTGCTAATGAGTATAGGATTTCTTTTTGAGATGATAAAAATGTTCTAAGAGTGATTGTGGTAATGGTTGTACAAGTACATGAATATACTGAAAACCAATGAATTGTATATTTTAAATGGGTTGTTCATAATGTCACGTAAATTACAGGCTGGGTAACTGACAGTAAAAATTAGGTCAGTGAATTAGAGGCCCTGGAATAACCATTCCAAATTGCCAAATAGCAAATACAAGAAGGATGGAGGGAGGGAAAAAGAGAAGGAAGGAATAAAGGAAGAGAGGGAAGGAGGGAGGTAGACTGTGATCAGTCAGTAAGAAGGATGCTTGAAAATGAGATCAGGAAGAGGGTAATTTTTGACAATGATCATATATCAGCTATGACCATGAGTGGGTAGCTGAGGAGCAGTGAAGGAACAGAGTTCAGGTTATTAGAGTGATCACATATGTTTACATTGATCATCAGGTAGTAACGAAGTGGGGCAATGACCAGGTGCTACATTCTACATAGAATGAGGGGGACTGATCTAAAGTCTGTAGCAATCTAAATAAGGAAGATTAACAAGTACTTTAAAGCAGCAGTCCCCAGCATTTTTGGCATCAGGAACCAGTTTTGTGGAAGACAATTTTTCCATGAACCAGCAGGGTATGGTTTTAGGATGATTCAAACACGTAACATCTACTGTGTACTTTATTTCTATTACTATTATATTGTAATATATAATGAAATAATTATACAAGTCACCATTTAAAAAAAAAGAGGCACAGATGGAAGTGGCAAACAAAATAATGGGTGGGCCACACGTGGATTCAACCCACAGAGATACTCCCCAAGGCATATTATAGTCAAATAGTCACAAGACAAAGAAAGAATTCTAAAAATAGCAGGACAAAAGCATCATGTGACAAGAGGGAATCCCCCATAGATTAAGAGCAGGTTTCTCAGTAGAAACCTTGCAGGCCAGGAGAGAATGAGGTGATATATTCAAAGTACTGAAAGAGAAAAAAATATGAGCCAAAAAAATGTAAGCCCAGCAAAACTGTGCTTCCAAAATGAGAACAAAATAAAGTCTTTCCAAAACAAGCAAAAACGGAGGGAATCTGTCACCACTAGACTAACCTTACAAAAACTACTTAAGGGAGTCCTGCGCCTGGAAGCAAAAAGATGATAATCACTATCATGAAAACACACAAAAGTATAAAAGTCACTGGTAGAGAGCAGATACACAAATGAGAAAGAGAAAAGAATCAAATCTTATTACTGCAAAAACTACCAAACCACAATGATAAATAGTAAAAGGGGATAAAAGGAACAAAGGATATATAAAACAACCAGAAAACAATTAACAAAATAATAGGGGTAAGTTGTCACCTATCAACAATAAACTTGAATGTAAATGGATTAAATTCTCTAATTAAAAGATACAGATTGGTTGAATGGGTTAAAAACAAAACAAAACATGACCCAACAATAAGCTGCCTATAAGAAACTCACTTCATCTGTAAACACATAGACTGCCAATGAGTGAAGGAACTGAAAAAATATTTCATGCTAATGAAAACCAAAAGTGAGTAGGAGTAGCTATACTCATAACAGACAAAACAGACTTTAAATTGAAAACTGAAAAAAATAGCCAAAAAATTATTATAATTATAAAGGAATCAATTTAGAAAGAGGATATAACAATTGTAAATATACATGCACCCAACGCCAGAGCACCCAGATATATAAAGCAAATATTATTAAATCTAAAAAGAGAGATAAACTACAATAAAATAATAGTTGGAAACCAACATTTTATTCTCAGCATTGGACAGATCAGCTAGACAGAAAATCAACAAAGAAACATTGGATTTAAACTGCACTTTAGACCAGATAGACCTAAAATAGACATCTACAGAATTTTTTATCTGGCAGCTTTAGAATATACACTCTTTTCATCGGCACATGGAATATCCTGCAGGGGAGACCACATGTTAGCCACAAAACAAATCTCAACACATTTTTTTAAAATTTAACTTATATCAAGTATCTTTCTAACCTCAATAAAATAAAAATAGAAATTAATAACAAGAGGAACTTTTGAAACTGTACAAATAGATAGTAATTAAACAACATGCTCCTGAACAACCAAAGGGCCAATGAATAAATCAAAGAACAAAATTAACAAATTTCAGGAAATAAGTAAAAATAGAACAAAACATACCAAAGCTTATGGGATACAGCAAATGCAATTTTTAAAGGGAAGTTTGTAGCCATAAGCACATATACCAAAAAAGTAGAAAGATTGTCAATAATCAACCTAATGATGCATCTCAAGGAACTAGAAAAGCAAGAATAAACAAAAGCCAAAATTAGTAGAAGTAAAGAAACAATAAAGATCAGAATAAAATTTTTAAAAAAGAGAAATTACCTCTGATAACACAGAAATACAAGGGATCATTAGAGGCTATCATGAACAACTATATACCAACAAATTTGAAAAACTAATGAAAATAAACAAATTTTGTTTTTTTATTTGAAAGATGTGGGGTATAATTCAGGATGAGGTATGCAAGTGGTCAGGTAAAGTTTGGATCTCCCTTTGGTCCCCACTAAGCCTGGTTTGAAAGCAGGTACCCTTATTAATGTTATGTGCCTCCCTTCCTCCCCTGGCATTGTTCTTCTACTGCCAATCCCTTTCTTATAGTACTATGGTAAATGTTCAGGGTCTGCTTAAGAGTGAGAATATGTGGTACTCAGTTCTTTGTTTCTGTGATAGATCACTGAGTATTATAGACTCTAAATCCTTCCAAGTTGCTGTGAAGTCCATATGGTTGTCCTTTATGACTGCATAATATGAAAATGAGTAAATTCTTAAACATGTACAATCTACCTAGGTTGAATCAACAAGAAATAGAAAACCTAAACAGACCAATTACAAGTAATGATACTGAACCAATATAAAGTCTTCTATCAAAGAAAAACCTAGGACCTGATAGCTTTACTGCTGAACTTTACCAAACATTTAAAGTACTAACACCAATTCTTCTCAAATTTTTCCAGAAAATTTAGGTGGGAATTTTTCCAAAGTCATTCTTCTAAGCCAGCGTTACCCTAATACAAAAATCAGGAAAGGAAACACACAAAAAATGAAACTATAGGCCAATATCTCTGATAAATAGATGCAAAAATTCTCAACAAAATACTAGCAAACCAAATCCAGCAGCACTTTAAAAAGATCATTCACCATGATCAAGTAGGATTTATCCCAAGGATGGTTCAACATATGCAAACCAATAAACAGTTATATCACATCAACTAATGAAAGACAAAAACTATATGATCATTTCAATAGACATAGGAAAGGCATTTGATAAAATTCAACATCATTTCATGATTAAAAATACTCAACAAATGAGATATCGAAGGAGCATACCTCAACACAATAAAGGCCATACATGACAAATTCTTAGCTAACATCATACTGAATGGGGAAAAGCTGAAAGCTTTTACTCTAAGAACTAGGACAGGACAAAAGTGCCCACTGTCACCACTTTTATTCACCTGGAAGTCCTAGCCAGAGCAGTTAGGCAAAAGAAAGAATAAAAGGTAATTCAAATGGAAAAGGAAGAAGTTAAGTTGTCCCTATTTTCAGGTGACATGATCTTACATATAAAAAACCCTAAAGGCTACGCCAAAAAACTCCTCATACTGATAAATGAATTCAGTAAAACTGCAAGGTACAAAACTAACATACAAAAATTACCTAAACATCAACAACAAACTAGTGGAAAAAGAAATCAAGAAAGCAATCTCATTTACAATAACGATAAAAAAAATACCTAGGAATACATTGAACCAAGGAGGTAAATATCTCTAGAAGGAAAACCATCAAACACTGATTAAAGAATTTAAAGAGTTTACCAAAAAATGAAAAGACATCCCGAGTTCATGGGTTGGAAGATTAAATATTATTTAAAAAGTGGCCACACTACCAAAAGTAATCTACAGATTCAAAGCAGCCTTTATCAAAATACCAATGACATTAGCAGGTCATGTTTCCTGACTTTGGCCCCCCCCTCCCCTACCTTGGGAAGGTGAATCTCCTCTTTCTCTTTCTCTCTAATTTACTTTTTAAATAAGCTATATTTTCTAATCTAAAAAAAAAGCCAATGACATTATTCAGAGAAATAGAAATAATGATCCTAGGATTCATATGGAACCACAAAATATCCTGACTAGCCAAAACAATACAGAACAAAAAGAAGAAAGCTAAAGGCATCATACCACCTGACTTCAAAATATGCTGCAAAGCTATAGTAACTAAAACAGCATAGGACTGGCATAAAAATAGACACAGGTCAAGGGAACAGAATAGAGAACTCAGAAATAAATTTAAGTATATACAACCGATTTTCGACATTACCAAGAACATTCACTAAGGAAGGGACAGTTTCCTCAATAAGTGGTGCTAGAAAAACTGCATATCCATATGCGGAACATGAAATTAGACCCCTACTTCTCACCATGTGCAAAAACTAACTCAAAATGAATTAAAGACTTAAATGTAAGTCCTGAAACTATAAAACTCCTTGAAGAAAATATTGGAGAAACACTTCAGGCCTTTGGTTCAAGCAAAGACTTTTGGGGTAAGACCCAGACCCTAAAAGCACAGAAAAAAAAACCCCAGAAATATACAAATGGTATTGCATCAAGTTAAAAAGCTTCTGCACAGCAAAGGAAGCAATCAACAGAGTGAAGAGACAGCCTACATAATGGGAGAAAATGTTTGCAAACGATCCATCTGTCAAGGGGTTAATAATCAGAATATAAAGAACTCAACTCAATACAAGAAACAAATAACCCAATTTTTTAAATGAGTAAAAGACCCAAAAAGACATTTCTCAAAGATAGAAATAACCAACTGACATATGAAAAAATGCTCAACATCACTAATCATCAGGAAAATGCAAATCAAAACCTCAATAAGATATCATTTCACCCCAGCTAAAGTGGCTATTATCAAGAAGACAAAAAATAACAGATGCTGGTGAAAATGTGGAGAAAGTAGAATGCTAGTAAACTGCTGGCAGTGATCTAGATTAGTATAACAGTATAGAGGTTCCTCAAAAACCTAAAATTAGATCTAACATACAATCCAGCAATCCTGCTGCTGGATATACATCCAGAAGAAAATATATCAGTGTATTGAAGAGATGTTTGCATGCCCATGTTTATTGCAGTATTGGTCACTGTAGCCAAGGTATGGAATCAACCTAAGTGTCCATCAATGGATGAATTAATTTTTAAATGTGGTATATGCACACAATGAAATATTCAGCCATAAAAAAAGAAATGAAACCCTGTCATCTGCAGTAACATGAATGGAACTGGAGGTCATTATGTTAAGCAAAATAAGCCAAGTAATAGAAAGAGAAATACTGCATGTTCTCATATGTGGGAACTAAAATAGAGGTAGAGAGTAGAAGGATAGATATAAGAGGCTGGAAATGGTCAGATATGAAGAGAGACCTGTTAATGAATACAAGGATAGTTAAATAAAAGAATAAGTTCTAATGTTTGATAGCATAGTAGGGTGACTATAATTAACAATAATTTGTTGTATGTTTCAAAATAGCTAGAAAATAGATTTGAATGTTCCCAATGCAAAGAAATGATAAATATTTGAGGGGATGAGTATCCTAATTACCCTGATTTGATCATTACACATGGTATTCATGTATCAAAATATCATATGTACATATAAACATGTACAATAATTATGTATCAATTTTTAAACATTTTTTAAAAAGTCTTAGGAGACTCAATGAGAGAACTATAGGTGCATATGTCAATATGATCAGTCTTTCATTTCTCATGCTTCTGATCTTACTTTGCTCCGTCTAGGACTCATTTTATCTTCCCCTTTCTACTTCCCATTCTGTTCTCTCCTGCGTTTCTTCTTATATTTTCTTTGTTAAAACTTCAGTCAGAAATCTTCTAGAATCTTCTAGAAGGAGGGGTTATGAGCTAGGGATTGCAGCCCAAGTTTTTCTTCTCTCACCTTTAAATGCTAGCTGGTCAAACAGCACGCAGAAATCCAGGACTTCTGTCCTCCTGCATTCCACTTAAACAAAGTGTTTGTTTAGTGAGCCTTGTTAGCCAGCCAATCTCTCAAATAATGATGGGCCAACACGAACAAATGCCTGCTTAGTCATATTGTACCATTAGAAGACTTTGAAACAGGGCTTTAGACGGGGCAGTTTCAGATCAAGCATTCGAAGTACTGGTGGACGCAAAGACAGGATCACAGCACAAACAGCCACATCAGGAATTCCACGTGGGAGGGACTTCAGAGTCATAATCAGGTGAAAAAGCAACCCAGGTGAAGCTACATTTGGTTAGAAAACCCACTTTTCCCAGTACTTTGGGAGGCCAAGGTTTGAGAATTGCCCGATCCCACAAGCCTGATCCCACAGCTTGGGCAACTTGGCGAGACCTTATCTCTACAATAAATCAAAAATTAGCTGGGTGTGGTGGCACATGCCTGTAGTTCTGGTTACTTGGAAGGTTAAGGCAGAAGGATCTCCTGAGCCAAGCAGGTCAAGGCTGCGGTGGCCATGAACATGCCTCTGCACTCCTGCCTGGGCGACAGAGTGAGACACTGGCTCAAAAAAAAAAACCAACAAACAAACAAAAAAAAAAAACAAGAAACCTTGTTTTTTTAAAAACCTAGATCGTATGTAATAGATTGATTAAAATAGCGGATTTTTAAAAACACTTAGTCACACCCCTTTTATGAGTTTCTATATTATGATGTATACATTACATTTTTTTTTATTTGACTTTTGTTATTTCTATTGTTTGGGATAGCTTTTTGAAAGCTAATAAAGACTGTTGGGGGCGAGGCCCATCTCACTGTCACCACTGGAATGTATTTCTCAACTATGACACACTTAAATTCTCTGATTGAGGTCCCAAGCTACATGCACTAAGAAGCAGCCTGGACAGAAACAGCAGGGGACCCAAGCTCTGAAAACAGCAAGTGCAGGTGAAAATTAACTCCTCCTCAGCAAGCCACTGCCAGTCTTTTTTTTTTTTAATTGAGATATAATTCACATACCATAACACTCACCTTTTTAAAGTGTGTAAGTCAATGCTTTTTAGCATGTTCGCAAGGTTGTATGACCATCACCACAATTCTAGCTCATCACTCCAAGAAGAAATCGTGTACCCATTAGCAGTCATTTCCCATTTCCCACTTCCCCAGTCCCTGGCTTTCTGTCTACTTTCTGTCTCTATGAACCCTTTTGGCCATTCTGGACATTTCATATAAGTGAAGTCATAGAATATGTGACTTCTGTGCCTGGCTTCTCTCTTTACTACGATGTTTTCAAGATTCATCCGCATGGCACCATGTATCTGTACTTCATTTTTTATGGCTGGAAAATGTTACATTATACGGTTATACTACATTTTGTTTACCTATGTATCCAGTTATCACTTAATAGATATTTAGATTGTTTTTACTTTTTTTTTTTTTTTTTTTTTTGAGCTGGAGTCTTACTCTGTCGCCCAGACTGGAGTGCAGTGACCGCTCCCCGCCATCGCAGCTCGCTTGCTGGGCTCCGGCAATCCTTCCGCCTCAGCCTTCCAAGTAGCTGGAACTACAGGCGCACTCTACCACACCCGGCTGATTTTGTGTTTACTTTTTACCAGTATGAATAATGCTGCTATAACCAACCCTTTTTGAAAGAAGCTTCTGAAATCCTGGAATTCTTAGAAAGAATTTTAATTCTCTTGGCAATACCTTTCTAACCTCACCGTTATCACTAGCTCTCCTCCAGTTTTAACTCTCTACTTCTCAACTATCTCCTTCAAATCTATGACTCCGTGAGGCAGGAAATGAAGGCCTTGGCCCAGGACTTCCTTTCATGGAGCTTGCAAAGAAAAGTGATGAGAGAGGAAGAACAGCCAGGAAGGGAAGAGAAACAGCAACAGGGAATCCATGCAGTAGGCCTAAGGGATCTGTGTAGGGGAAATGCCGCTTCTGGGAATGAGACCAACAAGCCAAGATTATGGCTTCTGGCAAGCCAGCCATGTCCCCATGACCCTGGGGACTACGCTTCATTGAGTGAGAAAACAGACATAAATACGAGTGGCCAAGTTCCTCGGCTCTAAGCGGTTAGGCCCAAGAGGGGGATAATAAAGGCATTGCCACAATATGTTTCCAGCCTCATGACAGTCCAACCACATTTTGCTCACCCTAGTTTCTTTGTTTGCTTGACGTGTCACCAACTCTCTCCTCTCCTGACCCCTTTCACCTAGTAGGTGTGATTCTAGATGCAACCTCTTATTTAGACAGTCAAATCTACACTTGACTTGGATATCTGCCTGTTGTGAACTCTCTAACTAACCCTCCCGCCCCAGTATCCTGCTGTTCCCTTCACCTCCTCCCTGCGCCTGGCTTCTGACACTGGCCTTGGTTTGTTGTTCCCAGCTTGGCTCTAACAATTGCTAGTGATCTCACCCCACTGCTGAGTCCAGATGGGACAGTTGTGTCCAAAAAGGTCACCAGTCAATGGGGTGTTTGGAACTCAAAGAATTTCCCCACAGAAACAAACCATGATAAATAGTGGTATGGTTCCCAGGCCAATCTGCAAAGACCTATTTAACTGACCACGGTGCTGGCACAGCTGTCCTAAGCCACCGGGTCCCCTCAGTGAGGATGACCCAGAGGGAAATAGGCAAGAGAGTGAGGGCCCCCAACAATTTGTCATGTTACCCACTCTCTCTTCTCCTGACCACTGTCCCGGCAGGTTTGATTCTAGATTCAACCACATACTTAGACACTCAAATATGTACTTGGAAACATGAAGGGACAGAATTCCAGTGGCAGAGGAGGCAAGGGAGAGGTTGAGTAGTATTCCTGAGATCAACCAAGCCAAGGTGAAGAGCGCAAGATGCAGAGCAGAGGGCACCCATGCCTGAGGAGGGCTCACAACATAGGGACTAGCACAGACTGGGAAGGGTGCAGGGCAAGCGGCCAGGGGCCAGCTCTCCACTCTTTCATGAACAGATCTCTCCCTGGTTGCTGAGTACCTGCCCTCCCGCGAAATCTGCCCCTGTCCCTCTTCCTATGAAGGTCCTGACTCTTCTCTGACCACCCATCTCATCGTGTCCACTGGATGTTTCCAAGGGTTAGCTTTCTGCATTGTGAGACTGACTTTGATTGGTTTGCTTGTTTTTTGGTTGAGGGGTCCTTGAGTGCCCCAAATCCAATCCTTACTTTGAGCAGGTGCACCATGAGTTCCTCTAATTGAATCCTTCTCTTTCATTGGATACATACTGGGAGGTCACTGATCAAGGTGCCATATCCTCTTCCATCCAAAGGATCTACTGTCCTCTTTCTAGCTGGCTATTCAGCCTTTCTTTAATCTCAAGTGCCTCCCTAGCCAAAGTGAATTGTTTTGTACTAAGTTCACCAGATTTGCAAACAATGATCTCTAATACAATAGGATATCAGAGTGTTCTCTCCACTTGTTCCATACTTTCTAATACACTCCTTGAATGCTTGCTGGTCACCTGGCCCCAGTTCTCTCCTGTACAGACTGGTATGTGGTTTGCTTGCCTGGTGACCCCAAATTGCTGCTGCTTGGGACTCACTGTAATCCCTGCCATTGCTTTTCCCTCCAAGATTTGGGCTAAAATGAAAGCAAATACCATAAGTTTGCCTTCTTAGTTCCTTTCATCTCTTCCCCTTCAAAATACACAACGCATTCCTCCAGGTTCTCATATCTCAGAATTACCTGGGTGACTGAATCAAATGCCAATTCACAGGCCCCAAGCCCAGGAATTTTATCTCAATACTTCTGGTGTGAAGTCTAGAAATCTGCATCTCGGGCAACCCCCTCCCACTCTGGAAACTTTTTTCTGTCCTCTCAATAAATCCTGCTTTCCCACCTTCCAGCCATCTGTGTCCCTCATTCCTCCTGGGCGCAAGACAAGAATCCAGACCCGAAAAGCAGCAGAAGATCGTAGGAGCTGGAAACAAAAATAAAGAAAGAAATCTGCATCTCTACAAACACCTGATGGTCTGAGAAATGCAGCTGTTTAGCAACTCCAGTCACTCCACACACCTGTCAGCTTAGCTATTCACTGAGGCTGCTTGGGCTGTTGCCCTGACAGAATCCTGTCGTGAGATCTCAAGGCATTGGGCAAATACTCCTTTCACATTTCATGGGTAGTGAGAGAGACGCAATAGAGAAATGGTAATAGATACAGCAGATAACTGCTCCATCTTCATGAATCAACTGGCAAATTTCAAAGTTAGCAGTTTTTACTACATTGACTCTCGGCACAAAATTTTTGACTAGTGAGGTGAGAGGAAATTTGCGTGTGGATAAACTACAGATTTGTTGGTGGAAAGATATGTACACTTACATCCATACCCTTTTTGTCATCATTCTACAATCCAAAGAATAAAAGCACCTGTGCACAGTGAAGCTAGTAGCCATCCCAATTTACCTGATAGAGGCAAGCAGAAATAACTCAGAACCTCGGATTCATACACTTCAGTATATTAAAACTGTCCCAGAAAGAGCTTTGTGTATCAGACTGTAAGGAAGAGCCCTGCATCAAAGGTGGAAGGAGGGGACAATTGCAGAACACAAAAGGATTGTCCAGCCCTCATTTCTGTCCTTCTGTGCAATGGAAAATAGCGGAAATGTTGGCAGTGAGACAAAACAAATGATATTTCAGACTTTTGAAAAGTATTATATTCCACACAGTTTTTAATGATATTTAGTATGAATCTAAAACTAACACCCAAGGCCAACTCCACAGTATGTTTTATGATTAGTAAATGATACAACATTCTAAACGACTGGGAACAGACGTTTTTGCATGGGAGGTGGCCGGGAAAGCTAGCTAAGAAGTTTGTTTTCCTTTGTTTCAACATTTTCCTCTCCAACTTCCTATCACTTCCTTCTTTAAAACAGAATAAGAAGAAAGAAAAAAACTATTTGTAGTAGCTGCTCTAGTTTCTGCCCTTAGAAATCTGCTCTATTTATTAACTACTCCTCCGGTGAAGAAATTCCACTGAAATTCCTTCAGGGCCTGGCTGCCTTTCAGCTTCTCTCTGCACATTCCTGCCTCTATGTATGTCACCATTTTAAATAGCTGAGCCTTCTGTGCTTTAATAAGGTCTCTCTATAATCTTTTTTTTTTAAGAACGCAGACCTAGTTTTGCTAAGTTTCTGAATACCTCAGATTGTAAAGCCCCCATAATACTAATTAATTTCTGTTCTACCTCGTCTGTGTCCTCACTGGTTGGGTAATAACATAAGGACCAGAACTGACCTCATTACAATAACTTCTTACATTTCTAACATTGTAATCGAAATGATTCCTCCAGGCTACTATTTGAATTACATCCCCACCTTCCTACCACCCTCCCCCCACCCCCCAGGCACCGTGTTAAAGATTTAAATGTGCATTCTTCATAGATTTCAATTTTCTGAGTCCCAAATTTTTGGTACTAAATTTTTCAGAAGGCATATTCTTTTTCTTTGCTAAGTTCTTGACATGTCCAAGCATTGCATTTTCTGCATAAAAGAAAACTAAATATTGCTAAGCATGGTTCTAAATTACCATATATACCAGAATTTACCAAAGAAGAAATAAAATGGTAAACATCCGATTGTCTTTCTTATGGCAGAAGTTTGTTTAAAAAGAAGATTTCAGAAGCTCTTAGAGCATCCCACCCTTAGGGTATACGCAGTCAGCACTCACTTCATCTTGATTTTACCCAGATGGAGGCTTTTGAGTTGTAGTCCTATGAGAATATCCCAGAACTCTCCCCACAAACTTAGATTAGTGAAGTATTTTGTAAATGTATCTTCCCCTTCCCTATCTGCACACCATTCTCCTTAAATTACCTGCAGACCCACATAGCAAAAACCAGCATTAGGAGCTAGACAAGAGGAGTAAGTTCTAGTGTTCTATAGCACTGTAAGATGAATATAGTTAGCAGTAATATGTTATACAGTTTCAAATAGCTATAAGGATATTGAACATTCCCAACACAAAGAAATTACACATGTTTGAAATGATGGCTGTTACCCAGATCTGATCACTGTACATCATATGTATCAAAACACCACTATGTACCTCCATGAATATGTGCAATCATTATTGTCAATTTTAAAAAGTAAAATCAGTATGGGAGCACAAAATTTTCTGACTGTCTTTGCTGATGCCTGAGGACGAAAAGTACCCCTGATCCTTATTGGGACTCTTCTAGTTTCCTACTCAAATGGCCTTCTAATACTTGGCCCCAGTGTACTCTCAAGACCATGTGCTCTTTATTGGCTGTCTGTGTCACCACCCTGAATTGGAATATATCTACTGCTAACTTGGAGCTTACTGTGGCCCTTGACTGGCTTATTCTTGCACTACTTCCTTCACCTTCCTCCTTGGAGAAAGCTTTTCCCATACCTGTACAGAAAACTCCCACTACCAGAAATTTTTAACTTGTAGGTTTACGTAGTCATAACCCCCTCATGGCTTGGGCACACATGATTTTCTAACTAAATCATGTTCCACAGCTCACATTTTACCCAATTGATACCCTGAAATTATGCCACAAATGAAAACTGAGTGTAAGGGAGAGAATTATTTACATATTTCATTGAAAGCTAAGTTATATTTGAAGAACTCCCTACTACATCAGACTATGACAGCTAGGATTTTGTCACATAGCGTGATTTTTTAAAACATCCTTTTTTTAAACAAAGCCCTCTTTCCTTTGAGGAGCTCCTATCCTTACCTCACCCCTGTGAAGCTTCAAAGAGAGCTTCACCTATCTCTCTGATGCACAGGAGGAGGCTCACATGGGCTAGATCGGTCACAGAAATTTATCTCCTCCCAAAGCCATGCCAATCAGAATCTTCCCCTGAGAGTGATATTCAGATGCTAGATACTCTTGATGTGGGGTTGGAGTGGGAGTTAGATTAAATGAGATGATGCAGCTCTGGAAGTAGCAGTGGCCATCTTCTCTGCCACATTGAGAGAGTGGAGAGATCCAAGCTGCGAAAGCCCCATCAAAGGTGAAAGATGAGAGATGAGTCCACAGTTTTTGTTCCTGAGGCTCTGGTACCTAAAGCTCTTCTGTGAGCTACTATATCTTCTTGAGTTTTTTCTGTGAGCTCACTTCTGTACGCCTCCAGCATCTTAAAATCTGTGAGAGCGAATTCATTATTTTCTGCTTAAGGTCATTTGTCTTGGGTTTCAGTCACTTGCAACCAAAAACACTCTGACTAAAACCTCTTCTTGCAAATGATGGAAATGTACTGGAGGCTGCATTGTTCACAGGGAAATTCCAGGAAACCCAGGAGAATGCCAGCTCTTGTCTAATTAAGGTGAGCACAGAACAGGGTGAATACTGGTGGACACCATGGAAATGTCTGTGGCAACAGTGCTATAAAGCTTCCAGGTAAGGGAATTAACCACAAAATCAACAACTGCTTAAAATGGCTGATGCAAAAAAAAAAAAAAGGAAAAGAGAGAATAAGAGGCAGAAGCTACAGTATTGAAAAATAAGGCCGGGCTCGGTCGCTCAGCCTGTAATCCCAGCACTTTGGGAGGCCAGGGTGAGTGGATTGCCTGAGCCTGCGGGTTTGAGACCAGCCCAGGCAATTTGGTGAGACCTTGTCTCTACAATAAATAAATAAAAATTAGCCCGGCATGGTAGCACGTACCTGTAGTTCCGGCTACTTGGAAGGTTGAGGCGGAAGGATCACCAGAGCACAACAGGTTGACTCTGGGGTGGCCACGAGCGTAACAGAATGAGACTTCAACTCAAAAAAAAAAGAAAGAAAGAAAAAGTCAGAGAAAGCAATCAAGCAGAAAAGATGAAGACAAAAATACAGCTACAGTGTAGCTACAGAAGATCAGTAAGAAATGTCACCTCATTGTGATTATGTCCAAGGAAATTACATCCAAAAATGTACTTTCAAAATGGAGGTTTCAAAAGGAAGAAAGGGGAATGTGTAAATTTCAAAGTAATACAACTATGGGCCAAAGCCAGGCCAACGGCATGGCTCTAGAAGCTTCTTGTCTGTAGACCATTCCAGGAAGATCACCAGGTGGGTATTGTGTCTAGCCAACAGTCTACAAGTCCAAACACCTCAGTCACTCTCTTCCCAGCTACTCTCACAATCAAATCAGACATCAGGAGGCTCTTAATCTCTGGCTTTATGTTGGTCATTCTGTTTTGAAAATGTTTCTTAATTTTTTAAAGATTGTTTCAGTAGAGCAAAAAAAAATTATTGGCTTGTAGCAAATAAAAAGATAATCAATATATAGTTAATCCTATTTAAAGGAACTTAAACTCAAATAAGAGAGCCTTGTATATAAAGAACTCACCCAGAAGGAGGGGGAATGGTAGGGTTGTCCCTGATGGGAACTGGATGGTGTTCACCAACCTCAGGGTGATGCCTTTAAATGCCTCCCTCAAGACAGCACAGCCTAAAGGAGAAGAACTCCGCCCCCTGAGGCCAGGCTTTCCAAATTCAAACCTGGGCTCCGCCTCTCACTCACTATATAATCTTGAGCAGGTTATTTAGTCTCTCTGTGCCTCAATGTCCTCACTGTAAAATGAAAAATGTAATAGTACACATACCTTACAGAGTTATTGTAAGGACTAAATGAGTTTCTGTGTATAAAGCGCTTGGAACGATACGTGACACATAGTAAGGGCTGGTTGGAAAGCTCAAGCTACTTGACTATGAGGTAGGGGGGAGGGCCAGTTTTAACATTCCTTTCCTGAAGCAAGTTTTTATGGCATGAAGTGTCAAGAGAACAGCTTAACCCCAGACAGATCCAGGACATATCAGGCAAATCTTTTCATTGCCCACCCCCTCAGCCTCAGTACACATAATACTCTCCCAATCCTCTTCAACAGCTATTTCTCACAAGAGTTTTGAACTTTTTAACAATGGAACTTCTTTGTGTCAAAGAAAATCTGAAATATAATTCTTTCCAATATTCTTTAAAAATCAAGTATTCTTTTATTCTCCTCAGCACCCAGTTTATCTCCAAACTGTGTTTGGTTGGCTGGTTTTGTTGCTTGATTATTTCATTCATTCATTGGTTTTATAGTATTAACACAGATTCCCAGAGATAATAATCATAATTGATATTTTTTTAAACAGCTTTCCTCACATTCCTGTGAAACTTCAAGTATATAGAGATGGCAAGAGAATCTTTCTGCTAAATTCTGTGCAAAATTGGTATCTAATATACTTTAGAATGTGTTATTAAGGATTTTAGTCTAGTTAAAATATATTTTAAGTAAATTCTAATCCCATATTGGCAGTATCCTTAATTTATTTCCTGTAACCTTGTGACAGGCAAAATTCTAAGATTCCCTCTAATATTTCCACCCCCTGATATACATGCTGTATGTAATCTCTTCTCTTTGAGTGTAGGCAAGACTTGTGAATATGATGAGCTATCACTCTCATAGCTGGGTAGTTGTGCGACAAATGTGAAGAGATTTTGCAGGTGTAAATCCTTACCCTATTCAATAGACTTTGAGTTCCTCAAAAAGGAGGTTACCTTGGGTGGGCTGAATGAGTCCACTGAGTCCCCAAAAGAGACTCAAAACAGCAGCAGATATTCTCCACTGGCCCTGAAGAAGTAAGATGCCATGTAGCGAGATGGCTACATGGTTAGGACCTCAGGAAAGCCCCTAGGAGCACCTCCAGCCAATAACCAACAAGAAAACAAGGGCCTCAGTCCTACAACCACAAAGGACTGAATTCTGGCAAAAACTACTGAGTTTGGAAAAGAACCCTGAGCCTCAGATGAGATCACAGTCCCAACCAACACTTGAATTTCAGCCTTGAGGGTCACTGGGCGGAGGAGCCAGTTAACTCATATCTGTACTACTGACCCACAGAAATTGTGAGATAATAAATAAACATAATTTGAAGGCTCCAAGCTTTTGGCAGTTTGCTATTCACCAATAAAAAAAGAATACAAACTCTATAAATAACAGTATGTGCTAAATAGTGAAGAATACCCAGCTAGTAATCAGGACAACCCAGGAGACTTTTGTGGAGTTGATATGGGTGTTTTCAAGAAATGTCACTGTTAAAAAGAGCAAAATCAAAAGCTCAGTAAAGTCATCCCTGGGAGAAGGAAGCCTGAAGGAACTAACAGCAGTGTTCATATAGTGAAGGCAGAAAATGAGTGGCGAGGGATCTAGTGGAGGTATTGAAACACCTTCTGTGTGCACATGGGAGAAAAAAAAGACATAGAACATAAAAGAGAGTTACAATATTAGAAAACATTTTCTTTTTGTTCCAATAATTAAAATATTACATACTTATTGAAGAATGTTCTAAAACAGCAAAGAACAAAAAGAAAATACATTATTTTTTGACACAATGGTAGGCACATGCATTTTGTATCTTGCTTTTTTTTTTTTTTGATCTTATCAATCAGTATTATCCTGGGCCATTGCATTTTGTCATCTGCATTATTTTTATTTTTTTCTTTAGTAGAGATAGAGTTATACTCTGTACACAGGCTGGAGTGTAATGGTGCAATCATAGCTCATTATAACCTCAGTCTCCCAAAGTGCTGGGATTATAGGTGTGAGTCACTGTGGCCAGCCTATTTGCGCTGTTTTTAAAGGTTGTGTACTATATACACAATGGAATATTACACAGCCATAAAGGAGGACAAACATATGGACTTCACAGCAACTTGGATGGATTTAAAGTCAATAATACTCAGTGATCTATCACAAAAACAAAGAACAGAGTACACATGTTCTCACCCATAAGTGGACCCTGAACACTTATCATAATACTATAAGAAAGGGATTGGCAGTGGCGGGATACTGCCAAGGTGGGAGTAGGGGATACACAACATCAATAAATGTACCTGATCTCAAACCAGGCAAAGTGGGGATGAAAGGGAGGTCCAAACTTTACCTGTATGATGTCCACTTGTATACCTAATTCTGAACTGTACCCCACACTTTAAAAATAAAATATATTTAAAAAAACAAAATAAAGACTGTGTACTCTTCCATCTCATGGTGTGTGCCATAATTTACTTAAACATCCCTCTACTGTTAGAAGTTGAAGCTGTTATCAGTTTTAAAACATGTATTCTGAACTTGGAGAAAACGTTCAAGCAACAAAATCTTGAACGTTAGGAAATAGTGTTAGTTCATAGAGCTTCTTACCCTAGCATTTGACTACATTCTTCACTTTAAAACAGTCTAAAATAATGCTAGTAGTGGTTCCTGCTATGTAAACTCCTATCTTATCCTTAGAGTTTCCTCTGTCCTTGGGTACTCTTTTTGTTCAAACATGCTCTGGCTTGATCCAGATTACTTCTTCTCATTGCAATTTCCTCCCCTGGGAAATCTGTTCTTTCCTGGCCTCTCTCCCTCTGTCTTCTTTGTAAACATTAAGGTATGATATGAGATTTGTCCTAAGTAATGTTTACTTTCTCCTTTAGTAAAAGACCTCGTCCATCTCTGAGAAAGCTCTATTGTTGCTGTCACTAGTAACTCATTTCTTGTGCACATGTAAAACAAGCCCTACGAGCCTCCAGGTGATCCTCCCATCCTCCCACTGCATGACTATCCTTTGTCATGTTTTCCTTACACTCTCTTGAATTTACTTTGTAAACTCTCCAGCTTGCCTCTGTCTGTGCTGTCACATGTTTACAGTCAGCACAGAGAAGCCACAGGAGCTAGTGGATGGTGGGAAGGCAAGCCTTGAGTACTGGTCCACCTTTAATGGGTGGTGGGCATACCAGATGGGAGAGGGGCTCCATGAAGGAGATGCCCTGTCTCTTGTCTTTTGAGGGTGCATGTAACACGGGTTTTAGAATCAAACAGAACTGAGGTCATTTACCAGTTTCCTGGTTGAAATCAAGTTACTTTATCACTCTTTGCCTCGGTTTCCTTATTTGTAAAATGTTGTTGATAATAGCACTAGCATCATTATTTTCTTGTGTGAATTAAATGAAATGTTTCGTGTGTCCTTAGAATAGTCCTCAGAGCCGGGCTCGGTGGCTCAGTCTGTAATCCCGTGCCTTTGGGAGGCCGAGGTGAGTGGGTTGCCTGAGCCCGCAGGTTCGAGACCTGCCTGGGCAGCAAGACCTCATCTCTACAATAAATCAAAAAATCAGCCGGGTGTGGTAGCACACGCCTGTAATTCCGGCTACTCAGAAGGCTGAGGCGGAAGGATCGCCGGAGCCCAGCAGGTCGAGGCTGCGGTGGCTGGGAGCGGCCACTGCACTCCAGTCTGGGCAACCGAGTGAGACTCCAACTCAAAAAAAAAAAAAGAATAGTCCTCAGTACATGGTAATAAGGTACAATTAAAACCATGACTAGTATAAGTTGCTCCCTAATTGGGAGATATTAGAGAAGGCTTCCGAGGGAAGTGAAGCCCAATCTGAGATCTGAAAGTAAAGGGTGGGGATGGAGGAGGTAGGCCAAATAAGAAGAAAATTTCACACTAAAAGAACAGCCTGTGGTAAGACAGAACTTTCCTCACCAAGAACACAGAAGGAAGAATAGAGTAGCTGATACAGAGAGTGGAGTGTTTAAGACACAGGGGTGAACAGGTGCCAGGCTAGGCAGGCCTGTACGGCATGTCTGTGATTTGGCTCTTGATCTTAAGTGCATTTGAAAAGCATTCAACTATTTTCAACTGGTCTAGTGGAAAGGTGGGGTGATGGGATCATATTTGCATTTCAAAAGTTGGTTCTTTTAGGAGCAATATGAATAATATGCTGGAGGTTATCAAAATGGATATGGAAGGTCTTTCAGCAGGCTATAGCACTAGAACAGGCAAGGGGTAATGGTAGTTTAGACAGGCTGTTGGTTTTGATTATGGAAAAAATAAAATCGAGAGACATTAATGAAGAAAAGGTGAAGGGAAATTTCAAGAACAACATCAAGGATACAGGCTTGCACTGTTGAATAGAACAAGGGACCATTACCTGAGAGCAGAAACTTGGGAAAGAAAAATGTTTAGAAAGAACATGGCATGTTGAGCTTGAAGTGCCTTTGAGACATTCTCATGGACATGTTGAGTAGAAGGCTAAGGATGTCAGTCTTAATCTCAGAAGATGGTGAGTTATCCAGATGGAGGTGGCATTGGAGACAATTGACATGGATAGAATTGGGAGTACTGAGCATGATCAATTGAATTCCAATTTCTGGGAGTGAAGTCTAGGTAGAAGTACTTTTAAAAACTTCCTGCCAGGTACAGTGGCTCATGCCTATAATCCCAGCACTTTGGGAAGCTGAGGCAGGGGAATTGCTTGAGTTCAAGAGTTCAAGACCAACCTAAGCAACACAGCCAATGTAGCAAGATCTTATTTCTACAGAAACAATTTTAAAAAGTAACTGGGCATGGTGGCACACATCTGTAGTTGCAGCTATTCACGAGGCTGAGGTTTAAAAAACAAACAAAAAACGCTTCAGGTGCAGCTGATGTGCAGTTAATGAATTGCGAACAATTGCACCAGCTACTCTGTTGTGCAGAGGCAAGAATAAGGGACTGAGGAGGGTTGAACACCTCTTCCATAACTAGCTGCTCTCATAGTCTGCTCTCTGCTGGCTTTCATTCCTTTTCTGGCTAATGCCAAACTGACCTCAAAACACTCTAGCTTCTTTGTAGGGTACCTTGTGAACTCTTCAGAAGACTCTAAGTGCTTCCCCACTGTCTGCTGTGAGGATCCACTCCCAGCTGACTCTCCTCAGCTCTATCACTAGCATTTTATTCCACTTACTACTAAGATTTCCTCAACCAGGATTCCTCTTTTGGGTAGAGCAATAGCCTGAAGACTCTAGCCAGATGACTCTTTTGTGATATTCTTGGGCGCGTGGGAAATTCAGGCCAAACAGTGGCCACACAGGTTCCTCCATTGCGCCTTCTGTCTTTGCCCTGCCATACCCTTTTGTCCTGCTCAAAGGACGGATAAATCAACAAGTCCTCTGCCTAAGCTAACATCTAACTGGGACTGCCTACAGGATTCTGATCTTCATGCACAATATTACAATCCTGCCTACCCATTTAGCTTGGTAGAACTTGAGTAGGAAACACCAACAATGTTCATCTTTTGGTTGGGCAGGGAAGATAATTTCAGGAATGAACCCTACAGTCGTGATAATTACTACTATCATTCACCTCTCTCCACTACAGTATTCTGTATAGTAACTTAGTTTGGAGTTAGAGTTAAGGCTGTTTCAAGGCCTTATAATAAGCCCTGGGAGAGTGCGTAGTACCATTTGCTAGCTGTCTATTGAGTTCATGTCTGGTTGAACATTAGTTTCACCTGGGGAAATTTATTAAAAATATCAGTGCCCCCCAGATACAAGTCCCAGGAAACTTTTGTTCACTTGGTCCATAGTAGATCTAAGATTTTCATAAATTTTCCTATTTGTAACTTTATATTTTATTTTTTTAATATATTTAAGATAATTATAGAGTTACATGCAGTTGTAAGAAATACTACAGAGCCATTTCATGAACCCTTTACCCAGTTTTCCCCAATGGTAACATCTTGCAAAACTTTAGTACAATGTCACAACCAGAATATTGACAATGATATAAATAAGTATAGAATATTTTCAGCAACCCAAGTTGCCCTTTTTATCAATGCAATTTGCAACCACTGATCTGTTCCATAACTTTGTCAATTTAAGAATACTATATAAATGGAATCACACAATATGTAACATTTTGGGTTTATCACTCAGCATGATTCTCTATTTATCCATGTTATAGTTAGTATAATGTACCAAGATTTTGCTTTTTTCATTGCTGAGTAGTATTCTGTGGTATGAATGTAGCATAGTTTGTTTAGACATTTACCTGTTGAAGGACTTCTAGGCTGAATGACAAATGACTTATCACAGTTAAGGAGGAAGGGGAGAATGGATGCTTAGATAGGAAGCACTCTCTGCCACAATCTTGATTGTCTAAGCCTACTTGCTCTACCTTTTGTATATTGATGATCTTAGGGGTTTAATTGTCATGATCTAAACGCACTATGCTACTTCATTACTAAGTACGATTATTAATGGGATTTGCTTTCCCTGGAGTGTCTTTCTCCATTTAATTCCTACATTCTTAAGACTTGGCTCAGATGTCCTTAAGCCTCATGTCCTGTGCCTGTTCCACAACACCTCTTCTACACTTACCACTTACAATTATATACAGCTGTGAGTAGTATCCACTTGTTGACCTGGAATGGTAGCTCTGCTCCCCTAAATCGTCAGGGATCCAGGGTCCTTCTACTATGCACTCTATCCCTCTTTGAATGTCATCTCATATCCAATTTGGCAGCTTAAATTCCAACCATCGTGACTTTACTCCAGCCTACAGGAAGAATGAAAAATCAAAGACTGGAGAACAACTGCTTCCCTTTAAAGATCTTTCTCATTAGTTGCAAATGATACTTCCACTTACATTCCATTAACCAGAATGGAGTCACATAGCTATAACTCTGCTGCAAAGGAGTCTGGGTAAATGTAAGCTTTTTCTGGGCAGGCATATGTCCAGATCAAAATTAAGTCTCTATTACATTATTAATGAAGGAGAGATGATTTCAAGGAGATTGAGGTATAAATAGTAGTCTCTACGGTAAAGATGAACACACCATCTATTGTTTCATCCTCCCCTTCAGTCTTTATTCCATTGAAACTTTTCTAATGAGTTCCTACTGTCTAGAAGTAAACAAGTCAGTCATGGTTTCTGCATTTATGAAGCTTTCAAACCTTAAACAAATAACCACCCAAATGAATATATGAGGGCAGATTCTAATCATTGCAATAAAGGAAAATGTTGCTAAGAGAAAGACTAATGGGGATAGGAGCTAACTCGGATGGCAGGAGGGATTAGGGAGACTCTTTTGAGGGTTGTGGGAGAAGCATGGCCAGGAGAGGCTGGCACAAGGATGGGCTGACAGTGAACTGGGACTGTTCCGAGAAGGAGGGAAATAGCTGCAAAGAAGGAGCTTGGGGTCAAGAAGGAACTTGGAGCATATTTGCAAAAGAGAGAAGAAAGGTCATGTGGTTGGGCCTAGTAAGGAAGAAGAGAGGTGTGAAATGCAGCCGGAAATGTGGGCAGAGACCAGATCCCAGGCCTCGCAGGCCATGCTCCGGGTTTGAAGTTTTATTCCAAATATATGAGGAAAGCATTGGAAGATTTTAGAAAGAAGAGTGACATGATTAGCAGATACTAAGCAAATAAAGAAGTTGGAAAATAAGGACTTCCTATTTTTCATGTGTTACATTTTTTCCATACATTACCCTTCTATTTTTATCATTCTTTGTATAATCATTTTTCTTTGAACATTTCTCCTTCTCCTATTCAGATTCATGCAGTAGTATTTGCATTCTTCTGAATTGGCCTTATTAAAATTCATCATTGGTTTATTTTTATTTCTTCTTAGGTCCCTGTTTATCATTTGCTATTCTCTAGAAGAGGCAGAAAACAGGGTGATTCACACAGGAAAAAGAAATGGTTAAATATACTGCAATTTAGGACCAATCCCTAGTCTTCCTTCTGATACAACTATTATCAACCCTCTTTTGTGGTTTCACAGGACTGGTACAAACCACAAACTTCTAGATTCATTGGGTCTGCATAGCTTCAGTGATGAGTTGAAAAGAAGGGCACAATGAAATTATTTTGGCGGTTTCTTCCAGGCATTAGCCCTGCTGTGATTCTCACAACACGATTTGAAGCTTGGCCCTTGATTCCTTGCAATGACATATTTCAGCCTGATGCTCGCTGTGACTTCACTAGACTTCTGGTCCCCAGGCATTCTCGACAGACCTACACAGTGGCCCTGCTACTCATCTAAGGATGTCTTCCTCAAGCCTTGAGTCTTCTATTTTTTTAATATATTTTTTTTTATATTTGATATTTTTATGTTTATGTCTAGACATGAAAAGTTTAGGTAATAAAGGAAAATTTTACTCAGAGAGAAACTAGTGAGAATGGGGTTAATTCAGATGAAAGGAGGGATTAAGGGAAGGCTTTTGAGGGTTGTAAAGAGAAGTGTGGCTGGGTACAGGGAGTAGGCAAACATGTATTGCTCGCCTACATGTATCAGTACTGTACTAGGTACTGGGATGTAAGGATGTAAGGATACATTGTCTGAGAGAATGAGGTAAGGATTCACATAGAGATGCCCTGTAGCTGAGATGTGAGACATGAGAAGAGGAAACCAGGTGAGCGTGGCACGCAGGTACATTCTAGCAGGGAGGAGCAGCAAGAGCACAAGTGTGTAGATAAGAGAGCATGGTCTGTTGTGACTGTAACATGTCAGGGCTCATGCAGAGGGTGCAAGAGGCAGAGCATGAAGATGTATAGCTGGAAAGACAAGCAGCACAATGATACAGGGGGCCTTGTATCCTGTAGGCAATTAGCAGCCTTTAAACAATTTTAAGTAGGAGATTGAGATGAGGATATCTGCATATCAGAATAAACTATGAAAGAAAGTTTTGAGGGAACAAGCCTAGAAACAAGGAAGACAAATTTTTTTGAAACGGTCTACATAAGAGTTGGTGAAAAACTGTCCTTGAGTAATGGTAATAAGATTTGAGTTATTTGAGGAAGGCATAGCCATGAGGGGCAGAATGGTCACACCTTGAGAAATAATTGGATGAGGGGTGTGATTGGCAGTCAGGGATCAAAGATGAATCCCCAGTTGGTGTTTGGTGCTATTGAGGGGTGAGATCACTAAGTTAAACAATGCAGGGAGAAGAGCAAGTTTGGTAGGAAAGATGATGAGTTCATTTCAGACATGGTGAGTCAGCTGATTTGAATGGGCAGAAGGCAAGTTGACTTTAGTTCCAACCCATTTCTGTTTCATTGTTTCTTTACCAGATGTAAAGCTGAGAAAAAAGGAGATTAGCAAAAAAGAAAGATGTGAGTGAAAGAAGAACTAGGAAATATGAGCAAGTAATCATACTTGCTCATTAAATTCATGGCAAGTAATTTATTTCACAAATATTCATAGAACATGTACAATCCCCAAGATAGTAATCTATAGAAACTGTAAAGATCATATATATATAAAGCTTAAAATGTAACAGGAATAAAATACTAACATTTATTATTCTGTCTACAAGAATGTCAAAAACAAAATGCAAGGGTGAAAAAAATACCCATATAATCAAGAAGATCTAGGAGTCATAATCTTATCTAAATGATCAAACATATTATCACTGGAGATGGGGCATCCTGACATGTATTTCCTGGTGTGATGTAATATGAAATCGATAGCAGCATCTACTAAGCATTCTTGCCAAAAATCGTTTAACTTGAATGTAATCAAGCTTTTATATCTAACTTTTAGGTTATGAAAAATAAAAAGTTTAGGAAAAAGCCCAGAAGTACCAAGAGAAAAAAAATCAGAAAAATCCAAGAGATATACCATTGGTCTGATCGCTTCAAAAAGTCAGTATCATGGGGGGAAAATAGTGGAATTGTTCTAGATTAAGAGAGACTAAAAAGACATAACAAGCAAATGCAATGAATGAACTTTGATTGGATATAGCTTGAAGCACTCACTTTGAAAAGCACTTGGGGAACAAGTGAGGAAATGTTAATACAGGTAATACAGGCTAGAATATTAGAATATATTAGGTAGGTATTCTTAATTTTCTTAAGTTATAATGGTATCGAGGTTAATGGAAGAATGTCCTTTTTTTAAGGAGAAATATGCTTAATAATTTAAAAACTGAATAAGGAAACAGAACTCACAAAAAAAGGAGTTGGAAAGAGAGGATTGAATACAGGGAACTAAAAAGTTCCTGAAAGCGTTGAAAGGGCAAACAAGGGACAAAAAGGCAACCCAGAAATTAGCAAAAGCAGGAAGGCCCCTAGGAAGACTACCACCCCTTGGCTCCTGGAGGGACAATCGAAGGAGGTGGTGTTACCCAAAACAGCAGCCAGGGCTGTCCAGTAGGAATTGGTCAGAATTCCCCCAATGTAAGCCTGGATTGGGAAGAAAGGGGCTGTGAGAAGTAAACAAAGACAATTCTCACAACACATAGGTGGTAAGACACCCTGTCTTCTTTCCTCATCCAATCTCCAGCTAGTGTTTCACATTGGCCAAAAACTAAACAGAACCCAGTTGCAAGGGAGTCTGGGAAATGTAGTTTGCAGGAGTCATCTCCCTGAGTTGCATTAACGGTGTAGGGGGAAGAGCAGGGAATGAATCAAGCCGGCAAATGACTGGCTCCAGGAAGACTTGTCATGATGCTTGCAATTTATTTTCAAATGACTCATAGAACAAAATATATACATATAAAAACAGATAAAACAAATTTGATTAAATGTTGAATCTAGGTAGGCACATGGATGTTCGTTATTATTTTAGTTTTTCTATATGTTTGAAATTTTTCACAATAAAAAGTTGGTGGAAAACCCATTCTGTTACTCTGTAAAAAAGATGATAGGAACCTGATAGAAGGTCATGGCCATGAAAATGAAAAGAGGAAATAATCAAACTGAGTTTGACAAAGTTTCTTATTAAATCCTTGTAACCAAGACAAAAAAAAGAAATGTGGGCCAGAGAAGCATTTATCCTTTTTTTTTTTTTTTTTTACCACTACATATTTGATAGTTGATTTTTCTATTTGTCACTCTCTCAGAGACATATTCATTATCATTTCCATGCCAGCTATAACACCTATCCTATTTACTACACGCAAGAAAGTTTGATAAAATGGAAGTGAATGAGAGTGGCTTTAATTTGGTGGTAATTTTTTTTTTTTTTTTTTGAGTTGGAGTCTCACTCTGTCGCCCAGACTGGAGTG
>NW_007248098.1:681934-749551 GCF_000164805.1 Carlito syrichta | reverse complement strand
TGGCTGCTCCCAGCCACCGCAGCCTCGACCTGCTGGCCTCCAGCGATCCTTCCACCTCAGCCTTCCGAGTAGCCGGAATTACAGGCCTGCACTACCACGCCCGGCTGATTTTTTGATTTATTGTAGAGATGAGGTCTCGCTGCCCAGGTGGGTCTCGAACCCGCAGGCTCAGGCAATCCACTCACCTCAGCCTCCCAAAGCACAGGATTACAGGCTGAGCCACCAAGCCGGCTGGTGGTAATCTTTAATCTGCTCTATTTTTTAAAGAAACAAATTAAGTTATGAAACACCTCATAGTCAATTGCAACACACCAGTGTGTTGTGACATTAAAGTTGAGAAACCTTCAGCTAGAAAAATAGTATAATTATAAAGCCACACACATGACTGAACACTTCTACCCAAAGTTGTTGATTAATGCAAAGACGTCAACGGAGGGTGGGGGGATCTCCTCATGATGCACCAGACTTTTTTTTTTTTACTTTGTCCTTGTCCGGTTTTACATTTTTATCAATATTTTGGATGAGATATAGAAAACAAGCTGATTATAATTGCTGATGGCATAAAACCTAGGATAAGAGTGAATGCCAGCTCAGGATCTATAGAGATTTGGATCAGAGTGATAAACCAGTATAAATTGGTGTATAACAGAAATATGTGACTAGCCTTTCACTTGAGTCTAGAAAATCCAACTAGGTATGACATATTTTATACACAGAATTAGACAGCTTGAGTTCATTTTCTGGTTCTTCCACTAATGATCTGTATAAATTTCAGTGTGTAACTTTATCTCTCAAGAAGTGCCTCAGTTTTCACATTGTTAAATAGGAATAATAATATCTACTTCATAGTAGCTTCAGTGAGTTAATACATGTAAAGCAGTTGAAAAGTCTCAGGCAGAGGTAACAGGAGAAATGTTGCTATTAGTGATATGTATGGAAAAGTGCTGGTGGCTATATTATACATAGTATGAAAAGGTTAAGTACATTCAATAGATTTTAGAGTGGGGCAGAGTTACTGAAGGAGTTGATACTCAAGACCTTATTTTATACTCAATTTTTACTGTGGTAAAATACACATAACAAAATTTACCATCTTACCATTTTTGGATGCATACTTTAGTGGCATTAAGTACATTCACATTATTGTGTTACATCACCACTGTCCATCTCCAGAGTTCTTTTTTTTTCATTTTCTAACCACCAGATTACTGCAGATATAATTCTTTTTATTCTGCAAAACTAAAACTCTATAACAATTAAGAAAGAACTCTCCATTTCCCCCCTCCCAGCCTCTGATAACCACCATTCTACTTTCTATCCCCATGATTTTGACTGCTTTCAGTACCTCATAGAAGGGGAATCATACAGTATGTTTTGTGTGTGTGACTAGCTTATTTCACTAGCTTATTTCACGGTTCACTCATGTTGTGCCAAATGTCAAAATTTTTCTCCTTTTTAAAGTCATATAATATTTCATTGTAGGTACATACCACATTTTGCTTATCCATTTATTTATTGATAAACACTAAGTGCTTCCATATTTTAGTTATTGTGAATAATATTGCTTTAATGAGTGCACAAATATCTCTTTGAAATCCTGATTTTTAATTCCTCTGAGTATATATTCAAAAGTGAAATTGTTGAATAATACAGTAATTCTATTTTTTATTGACCACCATATTGTTTTCCACAGCAACTATACCATTCTGCATTCCCATCAGCAGTGCTAAAGAATTCCAGTTATTCCATATATTCTCCAATGCTTGTTATTTTGAGGTTTTTAAAAAAATATTAGCCATACTAATGGGTGTGAGGTGATACCTCATTGTAGTTTTGATTTACATTCTCCCAGTGATTACTGATGCTGAGCATCTTTTCGAGGTTTCTTAGCTATTTGTGTATCTTCTTTAAAGAAATGTATATTCAAGTTTTTAGCCCATTTTAAAATCAGGTTGTGTTGTTGTTGTTGTTGTTGTTGTTGTTGTTGTTGTTAAGACTTTAAAAGAATCTCACTGGCTTGGAATGAGGCTGATGAAAGTCATGATTTACTCTGCTCTGCTCAGGCTGCAACTAGAACAAGGAGTTGAGATCAGGTATCATAGTCACAAACTATCATAAACAAATGAGTCTGTGCAACACAGAGCAGAACTAGAGGAACTGTTAACAGAATTGGAGGTGTCAGGCTGTCTAAAAATTTAATGAGCTGTGGAACAGAATTCTGAACTTGTTTTGTGTGTCCCCCATTGATTTCTCCAGAGCCAATGAGTAAAAATTACAGTGACACAGATTCTGAATCTTCATAATGAACACCTTCTTTGTAATCAGAGTTGGGAAGAGGTGCTTTGGGGTGTGTTAAGTTTCCTGCCCCCATAATGACAAGGCATTATATATTAGGGTGGCCACTTGGCAAGGGTGTGATGGACTTTAAACTCCAGATTGTGATTGGATTAGTTGTCTTTCAAGTTTGACTCCCAGAAATCCTGTGATTTTATCCAATGAAATTCTGAGAATTCTAGATTTGTTTCTAATTACATACATAACTGCTTCTCATACTGCTGCCTCTTAAGCTTTTATTTGTTTTTTTTAGGTTTAAGGGAACGTGCCATTTTTTTCCCCACCATCAAATGATTAAATACTCAGTGTATTCAGTTTTTAAGAGATGAAGTTGAAATGATTAAACAGGAAATATGCACTTAGCTCCTAATGTTAGCCACCTCAAGACAAAATCAATTCCATTTCCAATGGAATGCTATTGGAGAGCTGTTTACAAATGTGTTGATAGGAAATAAATATTGACGATGAATGCAACAGAGACAGGAAATGAGAAACTTAAAGATATCTTTTAATGCTAAAAAGCACTCTGTCTTTCTTGTTCTCCAAACCTTGAAGAAATCTTTAAACTGCTGTGCTCACTTGAGGCATAAATACATTGGGCTAAAAGTCAATGACACCTGGAAAAAGAACCAAAGTTTTCTCTACAAGGTCATCTATGGAAATCCCGAAATTTGAATTCTGAAAATGCCCAAATCTCTTGCCCACACCTGCCTCCATTAATATACACAGAGGGAGAAAAGGGTTTTCTAGTTCTGGCACTTTTATGTGAACAAGTCAATTGCTCACATGGCCTCCATTTTCAGCTGGTAAGCATTCTTTCTAAGCCTGAGAAACAGAATTCACACAATATACGGAACAGTGTTTCATTTCCTTCTCAATGACTGGCTCTGCTGCTTTAGCAAAGGGAACATTTTCCAACTCTTCTAATACAGTTGAGTGGTTTATGCCAAATAGATTGAGTTTTTCAAGTTGGTTCCATCCAACTTCACCTAGATTTGTGGGTCTTATTAAACAACCAAAAAGTATGTTCAAAATCACTGACCTTCAGTCTAAGATGAAGACAGAAGCCTAAAATCTAAGTTGAATATATTGTATCTTCATTCTGTGTTAGGTTTTTGTGTGTTATTTTCCCAAAGGGGGAAAAATCAAGTATATATATAAGACATATTTTAAACCGAATGTTTATTTTAATGTATCATTGGGGGGGAATTGTATTCTGAAATTTCAGCAGACTATTCTTTCCAAATTTTAGAACACAGAAACCACTAATAAATGAAACAACAATCAGCAAAAAATTATCTAGCAGGAATATAAAATCTGATGTTCTTTCACGAGGACACAGGTGCTTTGTTTTCTAGGGTTCACATTTCTCACTTCCAGATCCAAATCTCTTTAGTTCACCAGATCTTGGGCCAGGTGTCCCAGCTTCCTCGTTAGAAAGTATCCTTACTTTTAGATCTGGGTCACTTTCCAAAGAACTATGAAATGCTCCTTCTACTATCATATTATAAATATATGATTTTTTTGTTTTGTCTTGTGTTACTAAGAATTCTATCAAAGTGTGATGGAAACAGTCAAAACCAGAAATGCAACAGTATCAATAGATGTAAGATAGTTTAGCTGGGTATAGGGACATGCACCTGTAATCCCACCTACTCAGGAGGCTGAGGCATGAGGATTACTTGAACCCGGGAGTTTGAGACCAGTCTGGACAAAATAGTGAGACTCCATCTCAAAAAAAAAGAGAAAAAAGATAGTTTATATCACCAAGTAGATCTGCTTTTTAGGATTTTGTTTTTCTGAATAATGGACTTAAACAAGTAAATATTGGTGATAACATTGAGAAAAAAATGTTTTATAATTCTGAAATGGTTGATAATAGCTTTAGCTTTTTCCTTATCTATTAGTATATCAGTAGGTTTCTTTGCCAGCAAATTATGGATAAGGCATGTCTGCAAAGTGCTAGGTGAATAAAGAAAAAGCCAACTAAAGAACATTTTCCTATCCCCAGAAAAATCTTTCCTTTAGAGTACTAATGAAAACTTTGCCTCCTTTTTAGCTTACCCAAGGCTTCCTTGTCAATATCACCCCAAAATTGAATTCTTTTTTTAAAAAAATACAACAGAGAATAATTGAAAACAGACTACTCATCTGGAGTTAATAATAGTCTTTTATTTTTCTAAGTTTAATGTGATTTTTAGGAGAGTGAACATGTGATAAAGATTTATTGAATAAATCAATGAATAAACAAATAAATAAGAGGATGCATGGAAGAAAAAGGGAAATCTCACATTATGAGACGCTAAAAAGTAACCGAATTTTCAAAGTGAAGAATCTTGTATGGTAACTATAATGACTAAAACAGGCAAACAGCAACATCATTTTAGTAATTAGCAGATTTTCTGATTTTCTTTTAAGTATATACCTAACAAGCAAATACTTATATGTGTATTTGCAAAATTCATATTTATAAATTACATGACCTCAGACAAGAAACTTAAGCTCTCTGAGACCCAATCTCCTCACCTGCAAAATGGGAATGATGTGTGGTAAAGTTAAATAATTTAGTACTCACAAAACCTTAGAACAGACCCTGCCATATTGTAAGCCCACAATAATTATTAGTTAAAATTGTGATCATGATCTTCATCTTCCTCAGCAGATTCATTAAATGCAGAGAAAATAATAACATATTACTTTCAAAATATTTTAATAACCAGATCATTTTATATCAAAAATTTTGCTGTCTCAAACTCAAGTAGATTAAAATGGAACAGAGGTCTAAAATGTTCCTCTCCTACAGGTAGAGACTGTGCATCATTTAGCTTTTTACCTCCCACTGCCTCTTACAAACTGTTGTAAGGTCACAGATCTAAGGCAGTCAAGATCTGTTTGTGAAATACATGAAAGGACTAATATATAACAGAACAAATTCTCCTCCCCTACCTGGAGTTGACCTCACAAAATTTTGCTTATGAAGATTTCTTTTACATTCCTTTTTCAGCAACTTGAAAAATTTCAGTTCCTTGTAAGGGAATGCTGAGTCAGTCCTCCTGGCAGTAATGAGAAGAAGGGAACATGAGAACTGGAAATAGGAGAGGAAGGCAAAATACATGGTAGAACCAGAGTAGAGAGTTTTGAAATGAAGATTTCTGCAAAGAAGAAAAGATTGTTGAGAGAAAGTAAACCCCAGCTCAGAGCTACACACTCCCATCTTTAAGGGAGACAGGACTGAGATAGGAGCTTTGGCATGAATAAAAACTGTTGCCAATACTGAGTCTTTATTATGTACTACATAGATCAGATCACTTAATCCAACCTCACAGCAACTCTATTGGAGAAGCGCGATTAGCCTGACCCTACAGACAAAGATGCTGAGTCACAGAAAGGTTTAAAATGTGCCCAGGGCCACAGCTAGCAAACAGCAAATATAGGATTTGAACCCAGACAAACTGATTCCAGAGACTCTTGCTTAAACACTACATTTAAGTCTGTCTCCATGACTAAATCTCCATAATCCTCCGTATTGCAGCAGGGTATGAGATGTGCTTAGTTGGCTATGCTAAAAAGGTTAAATAAAAGTTAAACAAAGGTTTTACATCCCAAGAGTTCTAGTTATTTATCTCTGAGACCAGTATGAGGAGAAACTAAAAACTGAGTCAAAAATTAGAAAGATAAGGAACAGAAGGAAAAAAGCTTCTTCTTATGAAGATTATCCACAATAAACAAACTTAAAAAACATTAAAGGAGGAAGGTTCTAAAGATTTCCTTAAAATATCTTAAGGATAAATGGAAACCAATTGTACTTGACTCAGTTTACCCACAGTATTTGTGGTTTCCACCTGCCTTTGGTCCCTATTTCTCCTCTGAATTTCCTTTGAAAATCCTGGTTTTTCTTTGAGAAATCACCCTCCCCAACTTTCGGAGCAAATTGCAGTGGGGCTGATTCCACTCCCAGCCTGAACATTTAAAAATTCTGCATTCCTCTGATCAATGTGTGTGGGAGTCTGATAATCAGCCATGGGATTTTCAATGGCATTGCCAGGAAAAAATAAGAATGCTTCCCAGGAATTGCCAAATTGGTATGCTGTGGGCCTCGACTTGGCAATAGTTATCTCTTTGCAGTACTGGGCAAAGCCTGTCTCCAGTGAGGACGACACAGGAGATACCAGGTAAGACATACAGGAGAGACACAGGTTCTTGGGTGTCAGTATGTATACCTGGGTCCTGCTGAGTCTATCCACTTACCCTTTCAGTTATGTGGGTCAAAAAAAAAAAAGTTTTTAAATTAAGTTAGTTTGATTTGGCTTTCCGCCACTAAGACAGGATCTAGACTAATACACTAATATGAGCTATCTAAAATGCCTGGTGAAAGTCTATTTAGTCAGACATCTTTACTATTTTACTTTACTATTTTGATTTTGTATTCACACAAAAACATGCATAAAAGAATAGCTTTACTTAGGATTTTAACCTCTTTATTCCTGTAAGTTCTAAAATGTATTGCCTATGAGTTCTCCTTCCATGGTGTCTTTAGGAACCTAAGCCTCACATATCTGGAGGACTATCATACAGTATATTAAATATTTACTCATACAGCTGTTTAATTAAGGAGCTATTTAAAAGTACAACAGGGGCCATGTTTTCCTAAGTTTTGGCCCCCTCCCCTCCCTTGGGGAGGTGAATCTTCTCTTTTCTTTCTAATTTACTTTTGAATAAACAATATTTTCTAACCTAAAAATAATAATAATAATAAAATAAAAGCACAACAAGTCAAAGACTTTGTTAAGACCTTAATATTGTAGAGTTCCTTAAGCACCACATTAGATTATTTAGGAGATTTATTTTTAAAAAAAGAAACATGTCCAGTGGAAATCTGAAATTAATGAATGTAGGTAGAAGAGTGGCCCTTCAATTTTAATGTGCATAAACATACTGGGGAAACAATGTATTGAAGATTCCTGGATCCTACTCTCAGAAATACCAATTTGGAAGTTTTTGCCTGAAATCCAGGAGTCTAAGTTTTCACTAAGTCTTGAGGCAATTCTGATGTAAGTAGCCTCAGACCAGCTTTGAGAAAGTCTTGATGTTCTCAATGAGCATCAGCAAAGATACTAATTTGTAAATAGTGGGTCTGGATCTCCAGAGGCAGTCAAAGATCCTGACCGGGCGCGGTGGCTCAAACCTGTAATTCTAGCATTTGGAGAGGCCGAGGCGAGAGGATTGCCTGAGCCCAGGGTTCGAGACCAGCCTGGGCAATTTGGCAAGCCCTTGTCTCTACAATAATTCAAAAAATTAGCCAGGCATGGTGGCGTGTGCCTGTAGTTCCAGCACTTAGAAGGTTGAGGCAGAAGGATCACCTGAGCCCAGCAGGTCAAGGTTGCGGTGACCATGAGTGTGCCACTGCACTGCAGCCTGGGCAACAAACAGTGAGACTCCAACTCAAAAAAAAAAAAAAAAAAATCTTTAAGGATAGACCAAGAAATTCCTCTCATTTTACTTCCTCATAGTGTGGTCAGGATTAAACAACACAATGCATATAAAGGACTTTATACAGTTTGCATGTGCTGAGAACAATTATTTTTAATATGCTTATTATAATGAAACTAAAAGACAACAGATGTAAGCACCCTGCATATTTTTAGAGTCCAACTCTTATATCTCTCTGAAAATGTTAGATTTCAAAAAGACTAAATACTATGATGGTTTTTAAGCTTTTGTCTCTTAATGTCAAAACTCTAGGCCTCTCTGGATTTGGGGGAAATATACACCACATTCATGGGTGCTTCTCTGCCTCATTTACTATGGAACTTGTAAGGCTGCAAATATCTCAAGGATTCAGAGTGTAGGAAGGTTCTGCGGCAGGTCTAGTCTGTGGGGCAGGCTGCTCTGTCTGCCTCTCCAACTGTACAGCACAGTAGATCCAATGGTACCTTAAGTTGCGTGATTTCACCCAAGACTGTCAGAACAAGACCTCTCAAATGCCAAAAATCTCTGATTACCTCTTACTTCTCATGTTTTGGTTTGTGCCTCTTGACTATTTTCTTCCCTCTTAGTTGGCTTAAGGTTCTAAATTGTTCCACCGGCACCCCAGCCTTTAGTCACAATATTCCAAAAATTCTTACCCCTGAAAGTCACTAAATATGAGACGAATTATTCAAACAGTAAGTTAATTAATTATATCTAAATTAATGGGAAAAGCCACTTGATATCTAAGGAAGACCCAAATAGATTATGAGACATGTCTTCATCACCCAGATTTGAAAGCCTAGTATTTTGTTTTGAAGTACCTTGCAAACTTAAATAATAATCCTTATCTTAGTATTTGACTGTTTTGCAGAAGCCAACTGTGTGATCTCCAAAGTCTTAATTGTTGCTATGCAGCTGCAGTCATGTCATATAATTCAACAAGTGATCAACCTACAAAGAGAACAAGAAGGCCTGATGATTAAAGAGATAAAAACAACTAGCTGAAAGCTCAATATGCAATTATGACCTCTCAAAGAGCAGTGCTAATCTGGATGGATCACGTCCCCTGAAGACAATAGTCAATCAGAAAGGGATTTTGATGAAGTGAAAAAAATACTCTACTGGTAGCTGTGAAGAGATATCTGAGAGAATTGAGGCAAAGATGCAAAACTATACTAGGACTTACAAAACAGATAAACTGCCCTAAACTATGACATGCAAGACAAACAATCTAAACTCATACTCTTAACAGGGCTCATTTAGATTCATGTTCCAAGGTAACAACAAACTGATCCAGTGGCAACTCTGTATGGACTCATATGTTATAGACAAGACCCCAACTTGGCTGGTCTATAGATTCTGGTCAGTCCCTGAAAAGAGCATTGTATGACTAACTCCAGCTCCCTAAACCCCATAAATTATCTTCCCTGATTTACCCATTGTGAGACACTCCATGGTTCCCCGATATGTGCATTCTCCCTTGCTCCCACAGCCTAGAAATAAAGTGTTTCTGATGCAAAGTAACACCCAGAAATGGCTAGTCTGATAGAACAATGAATACTGAAGATTCAGTTATAACACCAATTATGAGACAATATCCTGAAATGTTTGGGTTTTCCCTATAAGCTACCATAAAAACTTTGAGTCAGTGACCAACATGGTATTGCTGATGATTTCAGGAATCATCAGGGGTAGAAAGGGGAGTTCTTTTTTTTTTTGAGTCAGATGCTCACTCTGTCATCCAGGCTGGAGAGTGCAGTGGCACGCTCACAGCCACCCCAGTGTTGACTTGCTGGGTTCCCACAATCCTTTTGCCTCAGCCTTCCAAGTAGCTGGAACTACAGGCGTGCACTACCACGATCGGCTAATTTTTTTTTTCAATTTATTGTAGAAATGAGGTCTTGCCAAGTTATCCAGGCTGGTCTCGAACACACAGGCTCAGGCAATCCACTTGCCTTGGCCTCCTAAAGTACTGGGATTGCAGGCTGAACCACAGAGCCCAGCCCGCTTCCTTCAATATTATTCCTAATATTATTATTTGGTTATTTGATTCCTCTTCTCCCAATTTTGAATTCTGCAGGTTTGGAGTTCTTAGAGGAATCCTTCCACCAAGGGTCACACATTATTTCACTCAACTGGAAGCTGGGACTGTTACCCAGTTGTTTTGAGCTCCTTATGCCACCATATCAACAGTTAAAGAAAGGAATCACTCTGTTGACTGGAGTGAATGATCCTGATTACTGAGACTTTCAAGAGGAAGTTAAGTTGAGGCAGGAAGGACAATATATGAAACCCAGAGTATTCTTGCAAGTACCTCTTAGTACATCCATTTCTAATAGAGAATTTCATTGAAAAACTTCAACTTCTGAAGGAAGGTGTGACCACTAAAGATTCAGACATTTGAATAATGAAGATTTAGGTTACCCTATTAAGTAAAGGATTTGCCAGTTGGAGTGCTGGCTGAGGGTAAAGAAAACATGAAATGTTTAGTGGAAGAAGGAAGTTACAAATATCACTAAATATCACTTATAAAACTAGGATTACAATAACAGTGTATATTTGCTCCTTGTTATATACTTGATAATATGGTATATAGCCAGATGTTATATTATATTATTGCCACTGTTATATTATTGTTGCTACTGTTTATATTTTTATGTTATTATAGGCAATGTGGTATGTTTTATAATATATTATATATACTTGCATATATTAATTAATTTCTTTTTTCCTTCCCTCTTTTTCCCCTAATTATTTTTCAAAAATTAGTAGTAATTAACTTTATAATTCAGTCATTAGCTAACTGAATATTTACGGAGTAATTAATATCACCTGGAGATAGACACAATGATTGTCACTCATATTTAGCATGTTAAGATATGATTTAATTTTACTAACCTTATAGCTCTCTTTTTTGGGGAGAAGATGAAAATACCTTTTGTATGAAGGCTAGTGGATATATATGTTATATTTGCTGCTGTTAGAAAATTCAAATATGTTCCAAAGGCTGTATATGGATGCTGATTAGCCACAAATTTGAACTGTGCTCTTTTTTTTGAGTTGGAGTCTCACTTCAGTCTCACTCGCCCATGCTGGAGTGCAGTGGCACACTCATGGCCACCCCAGTGTCAACCTGCTGGGCCCTGGCGATCCTTCTGCCTCAGCCTTCTAGGTAGCCAGAACTACAGACGTGCACTACCACGCCCAGCTAATTTTTGATTTATTGTAGAGGCAAGATCTCGCCCAGCTGCCTGGGCTGGTCTTGAGCTTGAGGGCTCAGGCAATCCACTTGCCTTGGCCTCCCAAAGTGCTGGAATTGCAGGCTGAACCACCAATCCTGGCCAACTGTGCTCATTTTTAAGTTATTGACTCTTAGCTCCACGCCCCTCCTTCTATACTGTTTAGAATCCTGGCACTCAAAATCTGCAAGTCGTATTCCTCTTTTGCCAGCTGGCTCTCTGTTAGGCTGTGTTACTGTAGGGTGCTATAGGGAGACTGGCAGGCTAGAAGAGGAAGAGAGGACTTCCTCCCTCCTGTGAGCAGGGTCCTGACATTTGCTCTTCACCCTGTCAAGGGCAATTGGCTGGACTTCCAAGACCAACCTCATTGTACCCCCTGAGACATATCGGCTTCACCCAGGCAGTGCCACCTCCTCACAGACTTGATTCCCAGCCCCTCAGTGTATCCTTCCCACTTGCTAGGTTCTAATAATTCCAAATTCTTCCCTTTGTTCTTCCAGCTCCACTATGGTAGCTCTTCCTGCCGTTACTATCTCTGTATAAACACAGTGTCCCTTTTGCTTTTTGATTCTCTAGCAACTGTTTAGCCAAAGTCTTAGATTGAATTCTCTCGGTTACAATAACTAGTATGATTTATTTTTTCTGACACATGAATGGACACAAATACAAACAACAGTATTGGCTTAAGATAGTATTTAGCAAATAGGGTTTCTCTATTTAATTAAGCAGAGAATTCCAATACTGATAACATTAAACAATATCTTATTCAAAGTTTTCAGGGCCAGAAACATTTCAGAATTCTTCAGATTTTAGAAAGGCATTAGTGTATACAAGGTCTGACAATTAATTTTGTAAACTTGCCACCAAGCACTTACGTTGGCAGCACTGTACAAACAACTCAGTAAGGTTTCATAACCTTGGTATATCAATGTCTCACAGCTGTGTTCATGTGAATGTGTGGTGGTGTCTTGCTGGGTAGCATTTATTATTGTTGTTGCGTGTTTTTGTGTGCCGTCACAAAAACGTTGGAGTTTGAATTAGAACAAACAAACATTAAATTTCTTTTTATGAATGGAAGTGAAATCAGGGGCATACTAGTCCAAGTTTATGAGGATAATGCCAAGAAGTAAACGGTAGTGTACAAATGGATTAAATGTTTTTCTGAGGGAGAGAAAGCATCACAGATGAAGAGAGGTCAGAATGGCCAATGGCAAGCAGAACTGACAAAAACATTGCAAAAATTTGTCAAATTGTGACTGTGAGAAGCATAGCAGATCAAATAAACATCCATAGAGAAACAGGAAAACCTTGGCATGAGAAAGGTGTGTGCAGAAATGGTCCCAAAGGAGTGCTTGCATCACAGCCATGTACAGCTCACACAACACTATCTGTGAGGGAGTTTTTAGCCAGTAAACAAATAACTGTATTGTAACACTCTCCCTGCTCACCTGATCTGGCCCCCAGTGACTTTATTCTTTACCCAAAGATAAAGGAAATCTTGAAAGGAGACATTTTGATGCCATGCAGGACACCAATGGTAATAACAATGACAGCTCTGATGGCCATTCCAGAAAAAGAGTTCCAAAACTGATTTGATGGGTGTACTAGGCACTGAAGTCAGTACATAGCTTCCCAAAGGGAGTACTTCAAAGGTTACCGTAGTGATATTCAGCAATGAGGTATGTAGCACTTTTTCTCGGATGAGTTCATGAACTTAATTGTCAGTCCTCACAAACATACATTAAATCATGTAATAATTCCAGTAGAAAGCAGAACAGGTCTCATAATTAAATGCTTGAGGGGATAAATATTCCCATATTCCCTCAAATCAATTCAGTCAGGCTTTGCCACCAAAAGAGTCACCCCCCCACAAATTGTGATTTTCAGAGCTTTTAAATTTTGGAATTATGGATAAAGCATCTCGAACCTGTGTTAGGAAAAGCTACCAAATGACATCAAGGGACACATTTTTTTAAAAATGTCTAAGATTGATTAGTGTTTCAAGAAGACACTGAATAAATCTGGATGAGAAAGCAGTGTCTAACTTAAACATAAGGAAGATGACAGCTGAAACAAAGAAAGAGCTTTTGTAGACTACCCTGGCAGACTTCAGGAAAAACTGTCTCCATTTACCATTCTATGGTGGAAGGAAAAATCTACTCTGACAGTAAACCATAATGAGTCCTTATTTGAGACTAGGTTAATGAAGTTGCATACAAAATTCAGACAGTGAAACTCTATCAAGGGAATTATGATAGTGCCACATGGAGCATGTACTAACATGCCAATTTGTTGTTTTGTTTTTTGATGTGCTGTGAAATTAAGCAGAAAAAGATATATTTATATATAAATATATTTCTGGTGATTTAAATAGCTTTAGCTAGATGCCACAACTTGAAAGAAAAACAGGTAAAAATGACTACTCTTGGGAAGTGGGACTGAGAAAGTGGAAAACAGGGAAGGGGCAGAGGGCTTTTTATTTATACTTTTCTGTATTACAGTTGTCCCTCATATCCACGAGGGATTGGTTCCAGGACTCCCCCTGGCTAACAAACTCCATGGATGTTTAAGTCCCTGATAAAAAATGATACAGTGTGTGCATACAACCTAGGCATATCCTCCCATATACTTTAAACCATCTCTACATTACTTATAATATTTAATAAAACATGAATGCTATTTCACTGTATGTTTAGAGAATAATAGCAAGAAAAACAAGTTGTACATGGTTAGTACAGATGCAACCATCTATTTTTTTCAGAATATTTTCGATCCAAGTTTGGTTGCATCCCCAGATGCAAAACCTACAGATACAGAGGACCAACTGTATTTGTTTTATAACTAGATGAATATATTAATTTAATAAAAGAGTTTTAATTACTGTTCTAAAATGTAGAGACTTAGAATGAAACATATCTCTATGAGTTGTGAAGTACAAGTGATTAATTTATAAAATAAATGCATAGTTTTGTACTTCCTAAATAACAATTTAAAAATTTGATGTAATAGAATTTATTGAAGTCAAACTGACTCAACTTCTAGTTCAAGGTGACCTAATAAAGACCTACTATCCTCCCTGACACTAACTTAAACACAAAAAGAAATTATAAAAACAGAGACAAAAACTTCATCTACAATGTAGCTGGTAAATAATCATAACAACCAAATCAAAAACTATGGAAAACTGCCAAAAACAGGATTCAGAGCCAAATTGAAAGAACTAGGAAGAAAGACACCAAACAAAAGATCTTATGCAGTAGGCCAAGTTCCTTCAAATCAGCACATGGCCCTAAAGGGCTCAATCAGTGATCCCTCTATTGGAACAATAAATTCTTGGAGTTTGGCCAGGAATATTCCTGAAGCCTGCTATGACCTGCTAGTGGCAGAGGAGGTGGAACTGAGTATTAAATAACAGGGCATCACATTTTTACAAGAAGTCTGTCGGTGTGATTGAATGGAAAAGAGATGGAAAAAAAACAGATTTTGTAGTAGGTGATCACAAACAGCTTTATTTGTTTTGATAAACACTTAGTGTTTACTCTTTGCCAGGAACTGTTCAAACTTTCTTACAAATTTTAACTCACTTAATCCTGATATCTCTATGAGGTAAGCACTATTATTATCACCATCCCCATGTTACAGGTGAGGAAACTGAGGCACTGAGCAGTTAAATGAGTTACCTAGGTCCACAGCTTGTGACAATGTGAATTCATACCTAGATAAAGTGCCTGCAGAATTTGTGTTCATAACCACAAAATCATAGTGCCTCTCTCAAGAGAAATATGAATGAGTTAAAAAGCAAATGAAGGAAGACAACATCATCGCATGCAAAAACCTTTACCATTATTAAAATAAAAGCCATTTGCCCACCCATGAAAACATGGAAAAGATACATTCTGAGACTTTCAGAGTTTCAATAAACCGTTACCTGAATTGAAATTGCTTACTGCTTCAGCTCTCCCTCTAGGTCCCTTTCTTTCAAATTCTTGAGATCATAACTAGTTATGACCACGCTAGTCTATTTATGTATTTATTTATCTTTAGAGATGGGGTTTCACTCTGTCACCCAGACTAGAGTGTAGTAGCTCAATCACAGCTTACTGTAACTTTGAACTCCTGGGCTCAAGTAATCTTCCCACCTCAGCCTCGTGAGTATCTAGGACTACAGGTATGAGCCATTATGTTCAGCTAATTTTTAATTTTTTTGTAGAGACAGTCTCATTATGTTGCCCAGGTTGGTCTTAAACCCCTGGCCTCAAGCAATCATCCTGCCTGGACCCCAAAGGGCCAGGATTATAGGCATGAGCCACTACATTCAGCCACTATTCTCTTTAAAGATGACCAGTAATCAGAAATGGAACTGTGCAGCCAATGTGGAAGAAAACCAAAATAAAACAAAGATTGATTGGACTAAAGAACATGCAAAGTGAGCAGCTGAAAGAAAATACAGAAAAGAAAGAAAAAGAAAAGAAATAATCAGGGTAAAAGTGGACTTAGTGCTTAAAATAGAGTCAAGGATATGGAGGAAAAGGAAATCTAACTCACACACACACACACACACACACACACACACCCCAAGTGTCCAATCTAACTCTCTCTCTCACACACACACACACACACACACACACACACACCAAGTGTCCTGTGTGGTACAGGACTTCATTGTGAGTAAGAAAGAAATCACACTATCCCAGAGATGATCCATACCTATTGGCCAGTGTACTAAGGAGAGAGATTCCAAAGACTAAGATTTCTTAAACTACAGCTATCTCAGCTCAGATCCCTGACTCTTCCCCCACATTTCTCCTAAAATAGCTTGTCAAGGAAGAATTTCCTCATTTAGAAATCAGTAATTGTCAAAAACATAATCAGGTTAGAATTAACAGAATTATTTGAGAAAAAGAGCTGACAAAACAGATAAAGAACATATGCGCACACGTGCACAAATTTTTATCATGAAACAAGCTAAAGCATTCTTTGTTGAATAAGAGATCTTAAAAGAAAACAGTCTTTATGCAGCATAAGCCAAACTATTCCTCTAACTGTATTTTCATACCCATTAAACACTCCCCTCTTTGTTCGCCAATTCCCACTACCCTTTCCAGCCTCTGATAGGATGACTATAGTTAATAATAATTTATTGTATGTTTTAAAATAACTAAAAAAATGAAATCGAAATGTTCTTAACACAAATAAGTGATAAATGCCTTAGGTTATGGATACTCCAACTACCCTGATTTAATCATTACACACTGTATGCTTGTATCAAAATATCATGTGTTCCCCATGAATATATACAATTACTCTGTATCCATAATAATTAAAAATATAAAATGTTTAAAAAGAAGTAAAAGTAGATAGCTAACATTTACTTAGTAATTATCAAGTCCCAGGGACTGTTCTAAGTTAACTACCATATTTAAAGTTAAATGATTAAAAAGATAATCCCATGAGTCCAGAAAATAAGAATAATATCACCTAAAAGGGTTAAAAAAAAAAAAATGAAACTAGCTTTGTTTTGATTTTCTCCAAGGCAGTACTTAACTCTAAAAAAACAATAAAGAAATGCCTACAATGACAATTGAAAAAAGGCCACCTGAACAATAACCATTTTCAAACATGCAAGAATTTTGGAGTATAGTTACTAAAACCCTCTTGAATAAATTTCAAGAAAAAGAACTTCTTTAACCAAGGGATACATGGAGAAAATATGGCTAAAGAATGGTTATGATCTTTAAATTGATTCAAACGTAGAACTAAGGTTAAGCAACAATGGAGTTACAAAATAAAATGTAAACTTTATAAACCAAGACAATACAGAAATAATGTTACTTTAAAAATCTATAGGTTGATGGGTGGAGATGAAATCATCTTTCATGAAAAAGGGACATGGCCAATTGACATTATTTAAAAATCCATGAAGTTAATAGCTAGAAAAATGTTGAAGGTTCTAAGATAAAGAAAAGACAAATATTTAAGGTGATAAATATACCAAATACACTGATTTGATCTTTACAAATTATACAAGTGAATTAAATTATCACATGTATCCTGAAACTTAAGTTTAATTTTTTAGAAAAAGGAATGAAGTCTACAGCCAATATCACATTTAGTGATGAAAGATGGAATGGATGCTTTCCCTCTAAGGTTGGGAATTAAGCAGGTAAGTCCATTCTCATCACTACTACAGAATATGATGTTGAAGATTCTATTCAAAGCAATAAAGCAAGGAAAAGAAATACAAAGTTTAGAAACTGGAAAGAAAGAAGTAGTAATGTTTTTATTTCCAGTTTATATAATCTTTCATAAGCAGCAAAAAGCTAATAACTATGAAACCTTGATGAAAGAAATCAAAGATCTAAGAAATAGTATGATATATCACGTTCATGAATCAGAAGATTCAATATCATTAAGATGTCAATTCTACCAAAATTTGCCTATAGATTCAATGCAATTCCTAACAAAATCCCAGAAGTCATTTTTACAGAAACCAACACGTTGATTCTAAAATTTGTGTAGGAAATCAAAGGTCCTATTAAAACGATTTTGAAAAGAAAAACAAAGTTAAAGGATTCATCTCATTTCAAGATTTAAATGATACAGAAAGTTTTTGATATTGGCAAAGGATACATATATAGGGGATGAAATAGAACAGAAAATCCAGAAATAAACCCATGTATATGTGGTCAAATCTTGACAAAGTACCGAGGTAATTCAATGGACAAAGAATAGTCTTTTCAACAAACGGTACTGGAATAATTAGGCATTCATATGTTAAAAAAAAAAAAAGCCTTGACTCAAATCTCCAATCACATTTTAAAAATTACTCAAAATAAATCATAGACTCAAAGGTAAAACTATGTAAAATTTAACACTATAAAACTAGAAGAAACATAAGAGAAAATCTTTGGAACATTAGACTAACACATATTTCTTAGAGGCTGGGCTCGGTGGCTCAGCCTGTAATCCCAGCACTTTGGGAGACCGAGGATCCCAGCACTTTGGATTGCCTGAGCCCACGGGTTCAAGACCAGCCCGGGCAACTTGGCAAGACCTCGTCTCTACAATAAAATTAAAAACAGCCGGGTGTGGTAGTGCACCGGGTGTGGTAGTGCACGCCTGTAGTTCCAGTTACTCGAAAGGCTGAGGCAGAAGGATCACTGGAGCCCAGAAGGTCGATGCTGGGGTGGCCGTGAGCGTGGGTGCCACTGCACTCCAATCTGGGTGAAGGAGTGAGACTCCAACTCAAAAATATATACATATATATTTCTTAGCACAGAAAATGCACAAACCATGAAAGAAAAAAATGATGAAAATGATGTTAGATCATATACAAAATATATATATAAATTAACTTGAAATGAACTTTTGACCTAAATGCAAACCTAAAACTATAAAACTTTTAGGGAAGAAAAATAAAAATTTTTGTGATATTGAGCTAGCAAATATTTCTTAAATAAGACACAAAAAGTACAAATCATAAAATAAAACATGACAAATTGAACTGCTACTCAGAATGTATAAAGAACTCTCAAGGGCTTGCTAGAAGCCCAGACCTCACTTTCACACAATTTGCTTATGCAGCAAATCCTCACATGTAACCCATAACTCTAAAATTAAAAAAAAAGAACTCTCAAAATACAGTAATAAAAAAACAATTTTAAAAATAAGTAGAAAATTTGAACAGATACTTTGCCAAAGAAAAGATTCAAACGGCAACCATACACACATATATATGTTTAACACTATTAGTCATTTGCAAACTTTACATTAGAGGCTCAATGATACGCTAATATACACTAATTAGAATGAATAAAATTTTAAAAACTGACAATATCAAGTGTTGACAATAAAGCAAAACAACTGCATCTTTTACACACTTCTGTTGAAAATGTAAAATAGTAATATAGCTGCTTTGAAAAACAGTTTGACAGTTTTTTAGAAGGTTAAACATACACTCAGCCATCCACCACTAAGTATTTACCCTAAAGGAATAAAAGGAATTTATCCAAAAGGAATAAAAACATATGTCCACACAAACATCTGCATGTAAATGTTTAAAACAGCTTTTTTCATAATCCCTAAAAACTAGAAACTATTCAAATGTCTATTAACCTAGAAACAGGTTAACTTATAGTGATATACTCACAAAATGGAATTTATATTCAGCAACATAAAAGAAAAAAACTACTGGCACAGGCAAAAGTGCTGATAAATCTCAAAACCATTATACTAGACTGGGCAGAGTGGCTCATGCCTATAATCCCAACACTTTGGGAAGCTGAGGCAGGAGGATCATTTGAGGCCAGGAGTTCAAGACTCACTTGGGCAACATAGCCAGACACTATCTCTATCAAATATATATATATAAATGTATGCTAAATGAAAGAAAGCGGACACTAAAGACACATTATATATAGTCTTAACTCAATTTACATGACATTTTTGAAAAGAGTGGAAATCAGATCAACAATTACCAAAGGCTGGAGGTGGCATAGGGCAATGATTACAAGGACCTACAGAAGGAGTTTATGAAGTCATGGGACTATACTACTATATGGTAATTGTGGGTGTTTATACTACTGTATATGCTTATCAAAACTCATAGAACTATATACCTAAAAAGGATAAATTTTGCTATATGTAAATTATACCTCAATACATCTAATGCTTAAAAAGAAATCAAATTCTAGAGAATGAAAAGACAAGCCACAGAGTCTGTACTCTGAATAATACAATAATAGTGGATATATGTCATTATTCTTTTATCCAAAGCCATAGAACATTGGTTCCCAACCTTTTTGGTATCAGGGACTTGTTCTGTGGAGGACAATTTTTCTACAGACTGGGGGTGGGGAGATGATTTGGGGATGATTCAAACACATAACATTTATTGGGCACTTTATTTTGAGGATATAATATATAATGTAATAATTGTATAACTCATTATTATTATTATTGAGTTGGCATCTCACTCTGTCACTCAGACTGGAGTGCAGTGGCTGCTCCCGGCCACCGCAGCCTTGACCTGCTGGGCTCAGGCGATCCTTCCGCCCCAGCCTTCCAAGTAGCTGGAACTACAGGCGCACGCTACCACGCCTGGCTGATTTTTTGACTTATTGATTTATTGTAGAGATGACGTCTCGCCAAGTTGCCCAGGCGGGTCTCGAACCTACGGGCTCAAGCAATCCCCTCACCTCAGCATCCCAAAGCTCTGGGATTACAGGCTGAGCCACCGAACCCAGCAACTCATTATTTTTTTAATAAAGGAGTTAACAGAAATGGTAAACAAAATAATGGAAGGGCGACGCACAGACTAAAATAAGTGTCAGATTCTGACTTAAAGCCTGCCACCAGATGCAGCTGTACCATTGAAGTACATCAACTTACTTGCCACTCACAGATAGGGTTTTGAGTCTGCAAGCAATTGGTTCAGTTAAACCTCACTGCTAATGTTAATCTGTATTTGCAGCCTCTCTCTAACGCTAGCATCACCACCTCAGCGCCACCTCATATCACCAAGCATTAGATTCTCACAAGGAGCGTGCAACCTAGATCGCTTGCATGCACAGTTCACAACAGGGCTTGTGCTTCTATGAGAATCTAATGCAGCTGTTGATCTGACAGGAGGAGGAGCTTAGGTCATGAGGAACAGCTATAAAGACAGATGAAGCTTGGCTCACTCACCCGCTGCTCATCTCCTGCTGTGCAGCCCAGATCCTAACAGGTCACATGGTCCAGGACCTAGGGGTTGGGGATCGATGCCAAGAGTGAACCCTAATGTGAACTGTGGTCTTTGGGTGATATTGAAGTGTCAATGTAGGTTCATCAACTGTAGTAACAAATGCATCATTCTGATGGGGAAAGTTGATAATGAGGGAGACAATGCCTGTATGGGGACAGGGGATACACAGAATGTCTCTGTATTTTCCTCTCAATGTTGCTGTGACTCTAAAATTGTTCTAAAAAACAAAGTCCTTAAAATAAAGTACAATTAGCCACAACTATGAATTGAGTTTAAAATAAATTCTGTAATTCTCTTATTAAAAAAAGAAAAGAAGTTATATAATCACGCAAATTATAGACAGAATAATTAAATTAAATAATATTTATTCCAATTAAAATGGAAAATTAGACAAGAGGTGTGTGGAAGTAAATATAAATTCATTTTATTATTCATAGTAGGGAGTCAATAGGTACTGTCAAAAGTTGATAAATCAAAAAATTAAGCTTAAATATATTATCAAATGTTATAAAACAGGCCAGGTTCAGTGGCTCAGCCTGTAATCCCAGCTCTTTAGGACTGAAGTGAGTGGATTGCCTGAGCCTGTAGATTCAAGACCAGCCCGGGCAACTTGACAAGACCTTGTCTCTACTATAAATCAAAAATTAGCTGGACATGGTAACCTGTAGTTCTGGCTACTCAGAAGGCTGAGGCAGAAGGATCGCTGGAGCCCAGAAGGTCGATGGTGGGGTGGCCATGAGCATGCCACTGCACTCCAGCCTGGGAAACAGAGTGACACAACTCAAAAAAAAAAAAATTTATAGAATATCCAATAAAAGTTTAAAAGCACATTATAAATCTTCAGAACTATTAGAAGGAAAACATTTAATTTTAAAAATATAAATTACTTAACAACATATTTATTTTTGTAAGGTCAGTAGTGATATACCTGCTTTTGTTCCTGGTGTTAGTAATTTGAGTCATCTTTTTCTCAATCTTATTAAAACTTTGTACATTTGTTGATTTTTTTTTAAGAACAATATTTGATTTTATTTATTTTCTCTATTCTCATTGTATTCTCTGGTTCATTAATTTGTGTTCTAATCATTATTTTCTTCTGCTTGCTTTACATTTAGTTTGCTCTTCTTTTTCTAGTAGATTAGGAATTTTTTCTAGTAATTTAAAAAAGCATATATATTTTTAAGTTGACAATAATTGTACATATTTATGATGGTACGTAGTGATGTTTAGATACATACAATGTATAGTGATCACATAAGGCTGATTAGTAGATTCATCATCTCAAACACATATTATTTCTTTGTGTTGGGAATATTCAATATCCTCCTTCTAGCTATTTGAAACTATATATTATTGTTAGTTATAGTCATCCCACAGTGCTATTGAACACTAGAACATATTCCTTCTATCTAGTTGAAATTTTGTATCATTTAATAAATCCCTTCCTTATCCTTCTTTTCCCTCTACCCTTCCCAGTCTCCAGTGTCCTCTGTTCAACTTTTTACTTCTATGAGTTCAACTTTTTTTAGCTTCCCATAAGGGTGAAGACATGCAGTCAGTGTTTAACTTTCTGTTCCTGGCTTTATTTCACTTAACATAATGTCCTCTAGTTTCATCGACGTTGCCTTGAATGACAGAATTTCACTCTTTATGGTTAAATAATATTCCATTGTGTAAAATATCATATTTTCTTTATCCCTCCATCTGTTGTTGGACACTTAGGTTGATTCCATATCTTGGCTATTGTGAATAGAGCTGCAATAAACATTCAGGGACAGATATCTCTTGGATATACTGACTTACTTTCCTTTGGATAAATGCCCAGTAATGGTTTTGCTGGATCATATGGTATAGTTCTATTTGTAGTTTTTTGAGGAATCTCCATACTGTTCTTTATTGTAACTGTACTATTTTACATTTCTATTGTAATAGGCATGAGGCATCACACCCAGTCAACTGTCTTTTTTTAATTTTTAAATTTTTTTTATTTTAAAGATGTGGGGTAAAATTCAGGGTTAGGTGTGCAAATGGTCATTGTGTAGGAAAGTTTGGGCCTTACTTTGGTCCCTCCTTCACCTGGTTTGAGATCAAGTACCCTTATTGATGAGGTGTGCCTCCCTTCCCTTCCCTTCCCTTCCCTGGAATTTTCCCACTGTTGCCAATCCCTTTCTTATAGTATTATGATAATTGTTCAGGGTCTGCTTATGAGTGAGAACATATAGTACTCAGTTCTTTGTTTCTGTGACAGATCACTCAGTAATATAGACTCTAAGTTCATCCAAGTTGCTGTGAAGTTCATAAGTTTGTCGATCTTTATGACTGCATAATATTCCATTGTGTATATGTACCACATTTTTTTAGCCAGTCCTCTTTTGATGGGCAGCACAGTTGGTTCCAAGTTTTTGCTGTTATAAGTAATGCTGCAATAAACATGTGTGTGCAGGTATCTTTTTCAGATTGTCTTATTTTTTTTAAAGGAAGTATAAAGAAAACATGAACACATAAAACCAGCAACTAGAATGGATTAAAAATAAGCCAAAATAGTTGTAAGAAAATGGTTTGTGCAGAATTCTGCAAACATAAGTGAAAACCTAGATAAAAATAAGTCGTTTTTAGGGAAATATAATCAAAGATGACCCTAGAAAAGATTTGTAAAAATAAGCAGGCCAATTACCAGTAAAAAAATTGAGAAAGTTATCAAAGATTAACCCCTCATAAGAACACCAAGCCCCATAATTCTCACTAATGACTTCATTCAAAACATCTAAGAACTTATTTTAATCCTCAGCGATCTCTAAGCATGGGGGGGAAAGAGTAACACTGACACTGAGCCTGGCAAACAAAGCACAAAAAGAGAAACTACAGATGTAAAAATGTGCAGGAATGCCATAAAATATAAGCAAGTTAATGTATTAATGCACAATGATCAAGTGAGATTTAATATTGGGATGCAACAGATGGTTCAAAATTAGAACATCTATTCATTTGTTATTATCATATTAGTAGACTAGAAGAAAAAGCCCATTTAACCATCTCAATAAATAGTGAAAAGACATTTTACAAATCATATTTTCTTGATTTAAAAGCCATATAGATAGATATAGATGCATATTCACATATTATATAATTCAGTTATATTGCATACAAACATATATACATACATATAACTTAAATCTAGCATCATTAGAAGAATCATTAGAATCTAGTTTAATGAAGAACAATTCGTATCATTTCTATTACCATAAGAAACAAAACGTGAGGCCAGGCACAGTGGCTCACGTCTGTAATCCCAGTGCTTTGGGAGGCAGAGGTGAGAGCATTGCCTAAGCCCAAGGGTTTCAGATGAGCCTGGCCAACTTGGCAAGACCTCGTCTCTGCAGTAAATCAAAAAATTAGCTGAGTGTGGTGGCGCACATCTGTGGTTCCAGTTACTTGGAAGGCTGAGGCAGAAAGGTCTCCTGAAGCCAGCAGGTCGAGGCTGCGGTGGCCATGAGTGTACCACTGCACTCCAGCCTGGGTGACAGACTGAGACGCTGACTCAAAAAAAAAAGAGAGAAAGAAACAAGATGTTAGATAAGGCCAGACATGGTGGCTCACACCTATAATCTCAGCACTTTGGGAGGCCGAGGCAGGAGGATTGCTTGAGCCCAGGAGTGCAAGAAACAAGGTGGATAAAGACAGCCTGTAGAACAGCATTGGAGTAAGACATCAGGAGAAGCCCAGTGGCAGATGGTAATGAGAACAGCATTAGAATGGGGAGAAGTGACGTTTCAGTGCAAGCCAGTGCCTGCGTCCCACTCAAGGACAAAGTCGCAATGGGGAGGCAGGATCAGCCTGGCAGGAATAAGAAATTAGCTTGTCCGTAGAGGTGACTGCACAAATAAGTAAATTTTCTAAGGATCATGAAAAACAGGTTTCTCAAAAACGAAGAGGGAAAATACAAATGTGGAAAGGATAAAAGCAGAATGAACCTTGTAAAATTGGGTTGGAGCTGGAGCCATGTAAACTCAGGGACATACATATGATTTGTCTGTATACCTAGTGCTGCTCCCATTGAGAAGTTCTGGGAGCAGGAAGACCACAGTAACTATAAGCTCATTAGCACCCAACACTTCCAAATAACACTCTCCACTAAAAGAACTAAGACTTCTTAGAGAAATGGTTAACTCCAGGGCTACGCAAGAAAGCTACAAGACAAAGCTAAAACATCCTGTCACACCTGAAGCTTCTTAAAGAATTATGGGATGTGTCAAAATAACACAGAAGGTAGTTTGAAGCAGCTTCTAATATCCAAATCTGGATCAACAACACATCAAAATAAATAAAGATGATAATGAGTTATAATCCATGAATGAAAGTCCCTGAGTCCACACTGATATAAATAAGTGAATAAATAAATGGGGGAAGGAAAAGATTATTCTTACTATAAAAAGTCAGAAAATAACTGTAGAAGAAATGATGGAATTAGAAAATCATTTGGTAATCTTCAGAGTAATAACTCAGATAATTATCAATGGTTGCTAAAACTAGTCTGTAAAAGTAGGATAAGAAATGGAATATTTACATACTCTCAAAAGTATCTCTTCACAAAATACTTATTAATTACAAATATTTTTCCTTGTAATTAATTGCAAACAGAAAGAAAACTAACTTTAAAGTAGTGCTATTTAGCAACACCGCTTAATTAAGTACTCAAAGTTAAGACCATGAGTAATGGTTCAAATTGACTTTGTGTGACATCGATAACAGGCAGCAAAGAGAACACAGACTCACTTCTGTGAGATTCCTACCAAAGATGCGTAACCTGGGTCAAAAAAACACTGAACAAACCCAAATGGAAACACATTGTAAAAAAAGGAATGCCCTGTAATCTTCAAAAAAAAGTCAATGGCGCAGAACTTAAGGATAAACAGAGACAGTGTTGGAGATTGAAGAGACTAGGAAGATATGACAACTGGGTGAGACGCATAATCCTAGATTAGATCCTTTTGCTATAAAGGACATCATCTGAACTTTAGTGATACTTGACTCAGTTAAGGATTGACGACCAGATTCCTTTATTGTAAAGGTAGTTTTATTTTTCCCTTAGCAATTAGCAATGAGGACATGTTTCAACACCATGAGATAGTGCTTCCTTACAACTATCTTTCACCTAATATTTTAGGCTTTAGCTTCCGTGGATCATCCTGGCAGGAATCAATTATTTCATTGGTAATTGCAAAATGACAGTTTTCTGATTCTCTCATTTCCTCCACATGTATTAGCTATTATCATCTTTTCATTATTTTCTAAAAAGATGTAGTAAAGGGCAATCCTTTCTCTTTAATTTTCGGAGTGAGGATTTAATGTAAAAATCATCTTCAATGTAGCAAATGAAACATGCTCTCCCCCTCTTTTACTATGGATTTATGGGTTATGATCAGCTACAGTTGATATTCTTTTTAATGCTAAAATTGTCCCAATTTTGGTCAGAGGGGGCATCTTCAATCTGACTTTTATGTACTTTTGTCACAAACCCATTGGTCTTTGATCATGTCCTTGCTTTTGGGAATTACAAAACATGCCAGGTTCACTTTGTACTTTTTCATGTCACATACCTGAAACTCATCCATGATTACTCTCAGCTCCAAGGTATTAGAAACCAAGAGGGGTATGTTAAGTATAAATGTTGCCACTGGGTATCACTGCTTAAGAAGATTCATAGAAATAAATGAAGCTAAATAGAGTCTAGGAATAGAACCACACATACATGGAGAATTGATTTTTGACAAAAGTGCCAAGGTAACTCAATGTGAAAAGGATATTCTTTTCAACAAATGGTGCTGGAACAATTGAATATCCATATAAAGAAAAATCAATCTTGATATTTCCTTCACACAATACACCCACACACACAACAAAAAAAAAAATCTAAATGGACCATAGACCTAAACATAAAAGTTAAAATTATAAAACTTCCAAGTGAAAGTATAAAAGAAATTTTTCAAAACCTCAGGCTAGGCAGAGCTTTCTTAGGACACAAAAGTCACAAAACATAAAAGAAAAAACTTGATAAACTGAAATTTTTCAAAATTAACTTTTGTTCTTCAAAAGATACCATTAAGAAATGAAAAGGCAAGTCACAGACTAGGAGAAAATGTTTGTAATATATTAACCTGAAAGAGGTCTTATATCTAAACTATATTTTAAAATCCTATAACTTAATAATTTTTAAAGTAATTCAGTTTTTAAAAATGGGCAGAAGACTTGAACAGCTACTTTACAAAAGCAGACATATAAATGACCATTAAGCATATGAATCAGAGTCAACATCATTAGTTTCCAGGGAAATGCAAATTAGAATCACAATGAGATGCTAGGACACATCCAAATTAAAATGACTAAAATTAAAAAGACTAAAAAAAACAAGCGTTGGCATATAATTCTCATACTTTGCTGGTGAGAATGCAAAATGCTACAGCCACTTTGGAAACACCGGCAGATTCTTACAGAGTTAAACATACTCTTACCATAAGACCCGGAAATTCCACTTTTAGATACTCAATAGAAATAAAAACATAGAAATGTAAATATGTATAAATGCTCATGGCACCTGGTTCTATCCACTTTGGGTGGAAAGAGAAGTGTCCCAAGGTTAGAATATGTATGGTTCAGCTGGGCTCGGTTGCTCAGCCTGTAATCCTGCGCTTTGGGAGGCTGAGGTAAGTGAATTGCCTGAGCCCATGGGTTCAAGACCCCTCTGGGCAGCTTGGCGAGACCTCATCTCTACAATAAGTCAAAAAAAATTAGCCGGGCGTGGTAGTGTGTGCCTGTAATTCCGGCTACTCGGAAGGCTGAGGCGGAAGAATCGCCGGAGCCCAGCAGGACGAGGCTGCGGTGACCGGGAGCAGCCACTGCACTCCAGTCTGAGCAACAGAGTGAGACTCCAACTCAAAAAAAAAAAGAATATGTATGGTTCAAAGGCAGTGGCAAATGGCCTAGTGTTTTGGTCAGAGGCCAAAAAATGGTCAAGTGGTCAGAGACCTGGAAAGTGAAGAATTGGAAGATTACCAATAAGTCCTAAGGCAGAAGCCTATGAATAAATATTGGATGTGGACACAAAGTGTGTAGGACTGTACATCACATGACAAGACTCACCAGAAACATCTACCACAGAAGAGTCATTAGCCAACCAAGTAGAGAAAATGACTTAGATATCTGACATCAGTAACCTCATTTACTAACTACATGGGCCCCTTCCATCTTGGATGGGTCAGAGATTTGTTCTCCCAAAACAGGCACATACTCCAAATACCGTCTGTCTTTCTTACCTGCAGAACCTTGGCCAGCATCACTATCTGGGGGCTAACAGAGTGTGATCCACCAGAATAGGATTCCACACAGACCAGAGGACTCACTTCTCAGCAAGATTTCTGTGTCTGCCGTGACTATGAAATCTGCTATCTGTATCATATCCTGCATCTGGATTATTGGGAGGATTTGCTCCACAATTGTTTTCCAAGGTCACTCTTGAGTTTTTGGTTTATGTCCACAAATCAAGCAGATTCACTCATAAAGTTTAGGTTATTTCCTCTTCTATCAGCTAGTTGTAATGAAACCCATATGACCATAGGTGTCAGCTAAGATGATTCTCTGGCATCGAGTCTGAGGTTTCTGCTTACACAGTTTGCTTGTGCTCTCTAGTCCTGTGTGTGCTCACTCCCAGATGTATCTGTGTTGGATAGCTACTGGTCCTGCCTGACCTTATGACTTGTTAGGACTGACAGAACTAAGATCAGGATGGGCGTATCACTTGGTCAGTTACTCCTTTGCTACCAGGGCTCTATTTTAGCCTTTACTAAGATGACATTTTAAATTCTTCGTTTTCATAAAACAGTTTTGCCATGCAGTCTCCAATTTCTATACATAAAGCATTCCTGAAACAACCTGCACAAAAGTTGAAAATGTGAAAACCAGGCTTTTATGCTTTAAAGTAGGCATGTCCAACTCACAGCCTGTAGGCGGCATAAGGCCCCAGACAGCTATTATAATAGTATAATAGTAATGTGGCCCCACAGAATATTTTAACATCATTTGTTTTTTTATCATTTATTTTCTTCATGACCCCATGCGTAGTTCAATTTTTGAAATTCACAATCATGCCTTACTCATGATGTTGCTTTTTGGCAGTACGTAGATTTATGAGCAGTTATTTTTAATTATGAAGCACACAAAAAGCAAAATCTGAACAAACATTTCTGATGAGCGTAAGAATTACAACCACTTACATCAAAATAGACATTGATAGATTAGTTTTACAAAAACAAGATCAAATTTCCCACTAGTTTTATATTTTTCTAAACTTTATAATAAAAATACAAAAAAAAGAAATCTTATTATGTATATAGATGAACTATATTATATAATTTATGTGTGGCCCAAGACAATTCCTCTTTATTCAGTGTAGTCCAGGGAAGCCAAAAGGTCGAACACTCCTGCTTTAAAGGATGCAATTCTCAGAAATCGAAATACATAAAAATCTTATTCTTACCTCATGTTCATATCATAATCTTGTATTTTATTCTTGTTAATTTTGTTCTTGAAATTGAAACTAAACTGAAGTTTAAATGTGACTAAAGATTTTAGTTTTTTGGCATGCTTTATGGTTTGTATCTTTGTCTTTATTTTACTAAGCATATGAAAAGTCCCATGATTAATATTAATACTTCTATTTCTCACTAAAATTTGGGGCAAAAATTAGGATAAAATATTCAGCTAATTGCCTAATTTAACCAGTTGACAAATATGTTGATACCATTGCAAAAGTTGTCAGAATCATAATGGAATCACTGTTGTTAGAAAAAAACTCTGAAAAATGGAACTGGCAAAGGACACGAAAGGAAGTAGTCCTTCATGATAACATGCACCTGATAATAAAAACTATCACAAAAGACCACAAAAACCACAATGTTGCACAAAGACCATTGCAACCTTATACAAAAAAATGTTTTTGTGAGGACATCTGCCTAGCAACTGCTTGTCTGATGTTGGACGGATTTTTGTTACTGATCCTTATAGGCAAGGATAATTACCTCAAAAAAAAAATTATGTAATTCTCCTCATTTGTCCTTTAAAAACTTTTGTCTTCCTTTACCTCCCTGATTACACACATAATTTGCTATGGCTCTCATACTCCCATTGCAATGTTTATTCCCAAATAAACATTGTTTTCTTTTAGAGGGTCTTTCTCTCTGTTTATTTAGGTTGTCACCAAAACTGAACTGTTGATTAGCATCAAGCATCACTATAGAAAAGCTTAATATTCATTTGTCAGGTCATAAACAAAATTCTAAAAGAAGTATAAATAAGAGTTTTAGGCATTTAAAAAGTCCAAATATCAAACATAAAAATCTATTAAATTTATTAGTAAATAAAGGTATCTTAAATTTTAAATTGAATTGCTGCCTTAATAAAAATGGTATTGGACAAGCCATGTAACCTACACATGAAAAACCTATCCAGTAGGAAGTGTCTATGAGTGATTTTTTGACCTGTCAGTGCCATATGTAGTGAATGCAATGGCGCCCTGCCCCATTCCTCAGGCCTGACCACTTCCATGGGCTCTAGCACTTTACGCTGCCAGTTTAATTGAATTCCTTTGCCTGAAGGTGTGAACGCTAGAGTATGGTAGAATGAATTCCCCTCCTCTACCTCCCAGAAGTCTTCAACGTGATTAGGGGGAGTTAGTATATTAGTATCCAGCGTCCTTGCCTGGACAACCCTGGGGAACATGTTTAATACCATTTTCCAGGATTTCCCCAGGATATTAACTCCAGTCACCCACAGTGTTTGACAATCAGTGCTGGATAACATACACTTTATTGGCTGCCTTTCCTTTTCTGTCCCACTTTCCAGTCCCCCACCAGTGTTTCCGGCACTCCCTATATAAAGTGCATGCATGGACAGCCTCCCCCTGGGTTGTGCTTTGCATCTTATGACCCCACCACCATAGATAGCCACAGCTAATTGGAACAGCAGTTGGCAGGCCAGTAATCTCTGAAGTGACCTATTTTGAGACCTAACAGGGCACTGAATACTGAATAGACTGGTGGACCTAACATCCTCTCCTGGGAAGTTTAAATGTGAAATACTTGAAAACCGAGTTGATCATGGCAACAGAAACTCAGAGACACACGGGGGGGTGGGGGGGGCGAGAGAGCAGTATGAAGAAGATCAGAGGCAGTGGCACAAAATATCTTCAACAGTCATGGGAATCAAGTGTGTTACATGTGCCAAGGTTTCATTTTATAATGAATGAACCTGGAATAAAAACCAATATCTTCTGCCTTTAATATATCTACACAGATCTCTACATTTTATTTTGTATAAGCCAGCAATATTTTATATACTTTAAATATATTATTTCACGTGCCAGTGTATCCCTAAAGAATTTTGTTCCATACCTGTTATTCCAGTGGTTCAATAATGTGGGTTAACACTGGAACTCTGTCAATTTATCAAAAAAAAGCCCTAAACTGAAATTTTTCATATCTCAGGACTTAAGAGGTATAATGTTGCTCTTTCTTTTGCAGTTTGCTTCTTTCTACACTTTTGTGACAGAAAAAAAAAAAAAGTCTTCAAAATATCAGCATTTTGTTTCTGGTTAGAAGAGGCATGACTTTCATCTTCCACTTAAGTCGCAGCCCAAATTGTAGCTAAATGCACAGTTCTGTAACTTGGGGCAGCCTCACGGTTTTCAGTGTTGCATAAGTGTTAATGATGCTTCTCAAAGCTATTTAAAAGGAAGCACACACTCTTTTGCAGCCTTTTTGAGCCTGATATAGATAACAATAATGCGTTAGGAGTTTTTGGAATGTTTGTAGCCTCTATCTTATTTCTTGGTTTAGCAACCCATGAGATAAGGAGGGCAGATATTACCCTATACTTGAAGCATGAGGAAATGGAAATACCAAACATCTAGTTAACTTCAGTAAGGTTTTAACAAACTGTTGGTAAAGTCAAGACCTGAACCTCCTGGCCTGGAACGTTTTGTCCTCCACTGTTACGAGGTTGGGTTATTTGTAACCTGTAATTTTAACACTATGAATCCTTTGAGATGAGGGATCATACCTTCCAGTTTAATGGCTTAGAACACTGTGAGCCACATGGAATACACTGACTAGCCATTCGTCTATGATAGCTTAAAATGTTTCTGACTGGGCTCATGTCTATAATCCCAGTACTTTGGGAGGCCAAGGCAGGAGAATGACTTGAGGCCAGGAGTTCGAAACCAGCCTGGGCAATATAGCAAGAACCCTGTCTATACAAAATTTTTCTTAACATTCGCTAAGCATAGAGACACACACCTGTAATCCTGGTTATTTAGAAAACTTAGCTGGGAGTATCCCTTGAGCCCAGGAGATCAAGGCTACAGTGAGTTATGATTGTGCCACCACCCTACAGTCTGGGCACAAATGAGACCCCATCTCTAAAAAATATTAATATTAATAAATTAAATTAAAATATTTCCAATAGGCCCAAAATATGTTTAAAAAGTCTTTGAACAAGAACTAATCCCTGAAACTCATATCAATTTTGACAGTCCATTGATTTTTATTTTTTAAGTCAGAAACACCCCCAAGATCAGTTACTCTTTTCATGTGCTCAATCTAATACTTTAAAAAAAAAAAAATCTAGGAAAGCAAGAATCCATATAATCTTTCATTTTGAAAATGAAACAAAGTTTTTTAAATGTATCAAAATTCAATTTCTTACCAATTCCAGCAGCATCATGTCCTCTTTTTGCCCATAATATTGCTTGGCTAATGAAGATCATAATGATTAGCAAGCATTATTTTTAACATTATATTAAAGAAACACGCATCACAATTTGCGATGACTTCATGGTTTAGAGCCTTTGTGTTCTATTGTGAACATAAATTGAGGAATTCTTTTTCTACTTTAAAATATCTAGTATTGCATTTCTATCCCCACTAAACAATGGAGAAGAGGTGGCGTGATTTCTACCAATACCTTTCTTTAAAAAAAAAAAGGTAATGAATTGAAGCACAAGGCCTCTGTTCTTGTTCCTTCAGCCTTAACTCAGGACAGAGATTTCTAGCTGAACTGTAAGTTAGATGACCTTTATTTCTAGCTAACAGTGGCATAGGCACTCAGGAATCTCATAATTATACCCTGCGGACCAGTTCCAGAAGCAGCTTCCAAGGAGGCCTTGGAGTTTCAGTGACTGTCCGCAGCTTCAGGGCAGCAGGTGCAAGCGCACCCTTTTACTACAGCTGAATCTTCACTTTTCTCTTGGAGGTTTATGGTCAGGCACCACCATTGGATATCTAGTCTCCAGGTCCTCCATTATTTATGCTGGGATGCCAGCATTTTAAACAGTATTTCACAAAGCCCAAGGCTCTCACTGGTGAAATTCAAAATTCTTTTCACCTTAAATTTCATGTGTGTATCTTTCTAGGCATTGTTTCTCGCCCCAGCTTCACCAGGTGAAGACTGCTTCCCCCTCCTCATCAAGGTCACCTTTAAAGCCCCTGTGGAAATTTTTGAATGTGTTTGGGGTTTGAGCTGTCAAAGCATATTCCTCAGATCACAAATCATTCCTTTCTCCCTCTCCATACAATTCCTAGAGCTCAGAACTAGCTGCATTTTGAGCTGAGAATTTTCGAATTAACATTGATTTTCAATATGGGCTTAGTATCCTGATAACCAAGAACAAATTCATTTGTGAGGGTTATCAGCAACCTCTGACAATATTGTTCTTGGAAAAGGCTGATGATGGCATATTTATATGTGAATCTGATTCATACAATTCTGAACCTCTTGCCATGTGTATATTTGCCTTACTTGAATGCAGTATATGGGGCGGACAGAAATAAAATGTAAGGAGCACACCCTGAATAGCTTAACCAGCAGTTCTTGTTCAGTAGCAGACACAGAAAAGAAGATCAATAAATGAATGAGCAAATAATTACATAATTAAGAGAAGTCATTTAACCCTACCACCCTTTAAGTCTATAAAGTATTAGAATAAGCATTAATATAATAGTATGTGTTAAATGTTAAGATGTCATTAAAGATAGTATCTACAGTGGGCATTAGGCTTTTCTGTCTGGTATTCATCCCTCCTTCCTAACTGTCCAATTTTTTCTATGGACATCTCATATTTCAGAAGCCAAATGACCCAAGTCCCCTCTCCCTGCTCCCTATCACAGTCAGAAGAAGGGCCCATGACTGGCCTCTCCCTGCATTTTGAATGCTGAGTAAGGGATAAAATTACTCTGGAAGAATTCAAGATGATCTTGGGGAGGCCAGACACAGTGGCTCATGCCCATAATTCTAGCACTTTGGGAGGCTGAGGCAGGAGGATTGCCTGAGCTCAGGAGGTCAGAGCATCCTGGAAAACACAGCAAGACCTTGTCTCAACAAAATTTTTTTTAAATGAGTTGGGAATGCTGGTGTGTGCCTGTAGTCTCAGCTACTCGGAAGGCTAAGGAAGGAGGATTGCTTGAGCCCAGGGGTTTAAGGCTGTGTTAAGCCATGACTGTGACACTGTACTCTAGTCTGGGCAACAGAGTGAGACAATAAATAAATAAATAAATAAATAATCTCAGGGGAAGAAACATCCGAGTCAGACCATCCCCACAGTGTAAGTTTCATTGTGTGGCTTCTGTTGCTAAGCTCTTGGACCCTGCTTTGGCTCATGCCCACTCTCTAAGCCTTGTCCTCAAGCTTTCCATTAATTCTCTGCATGCTGCTACTCTTCCAAACCCTTTGTTTGTTTGTTTGTTTGTTTGTTTGTTTAGATACAGTCTGAGTTGTTTTCTGTTGCTCTTAAGAAAGAACCCAGCCTTATATTGCACTAGACCAGTCAGGATTCCAGTAGAAAACAGAATTCCACTATGTGATACCCCTGAGGAGACTTTAATGAAGACGGGAGTTACAAAGGTGTGGGCAAGGTCAAAGGGACCAGTAAGGGGTGTGAAGGCCCACAGAGATCAGCTCCATTACCATTCTAGGCTTGAAGAGGAAAGGGGAGGAAATGGTAGTCACAGAGCCCACTGAAAACAGAAGCCAAGAAGAAAAGAACTACCCAATGTGGAGGAGAAATACTCCATTTTTCTTCTCTTGCCCCCCCCCACCCCCATCAATTACCTGTGCCGCCCATTGGCTGAACTCTGTCAGAAGGTTGCCAATAAGGAAGAGTAGATAAAGCAGGACCCAAGAGGGGCACATGTGCAGGTCAGAGAGAGGAAGGAAAGGAGTGTGAGTGAGTGATATCAGAATGCTTACAGAGGGTTACCATCACAAGCATAATGGAAAAGGTTGATTTCTTTAAAATGTCCTGTGTCACCTGATAATTAAGTATGACATAACATTATCACCTACAGTGTTTATGCTGTTGTTTGATTGCAATTTTGGTTTAATGTACCAAAAATTGTTGAGACAGAATAGTTTTCCAAAATTAATATAAACAATAAATTGAAAACAACGTTTGTAATTCCCTTCTATTAAAATTTTATTCTGTCTGGGCTTGTGGGCTCACATCTATAAATCCACATCAAGGCAGGAACTTCACTTGAGGCCAGAAGTTTGAGACCAACCTGGGCAATGTAACAAGACCTAACCTCTACAAAAACGTTTTTAAAAATTCGCCAGGTATGGTGGCATGCACCTTTAGTCCCAGCTACTCAGGAGGCTGAGACAGAGACATCACCTGAGCCCAGAGGTTCAAGGTTACGGTAAGCTATAATCACACCACTGCACTCCAACCTGGGCAACAGAGTGAAACCCAAAATTATAAATAAATTCTCACAGTTATAAATAAATAAATATAAAATAATTAAATAATATATAAAACTAAATATAAAATATTTTCCCACCACTATGCAAATGAGGAACAAATAAATACAAAATTAAATTTTTTATGGCATCTTATTTTTTAAAATAATCTTAAATTCACGTTATTTATTTTCCATTTCAAACATATTTTGAGATCATATCACAGGAATTCATACAAATGTTATAAGAATTCTGAAAATGTAAAATAGGCAGGCAATGTTGCATATCATTTTTAAGTAAAAAAATCAAATTATCAATATTAACTTATCTTGAACGATTTTTAACAAAACTAAAGTTTCATTGTCCAGTCAAATGACGGAGTCTTACACATATGTGAAACTATATCAGGTAAATTCAAACAAAAGAAAGCAGTGATTATAATATTAATATCGGTCAATATAGAATTCAAAGCAAAAACACATTACATGGGAAGATTACACAACAAAAGGATTTTTATATTCATGAAGAATACAATCAACAAAGCCATTAAAAGTTATAAAACTGTGTTTCAAATAAATATATAAAGTTAAAAAGGCAAATAAACAACACAATAAATATGATTGCATAAATATATGCCTTACTTCTTGGAATACCAATCAAGGAAAAAAATATAATACTGAAGTACTGAATAGTGTAATCCTAGAACTTTGGAAGGCTGTGACAGGAGGATCCCTTGAGCCTCCAGGACTTTGAGACCAGCCTGGGCAATCTAGCAAAACCCATCTCTATTTTTAAAAATTAATTAACTATTTTTTTTAAAAGCTAGCAAAACTTGATTTAAAAAAAGCGTAGGGCACAGAGGATTATGTGAGCAAGTTTTTTTAAACCTCAAGGAAAATACAATTTTCGTGCTGTCTCAACTATTTTGGAGCATTAAAAAAATAGACATTTTCCAAATTCAACTGAAATCTAGACATTACAGTGAGAATAGATATATGAATGGATGGATGGACAGATGGATGACAGGCCAGTAGGCAGATGGGCGAGCAGGTGGATAGATAAATAGATAACTCTCACTCTTAAACATAGATGCAAAAATACATACAGAGTCTGACCACTTCTCACCACTTTTACGGCAACCACCCTGGTCTCAGCTGTCATCATCTGTCCTTTCAATGACTGAATAATCTTCTAACTGCTTCTCCCTGATTCTACCCTAGTCCCCTATGGCTTATTTTTCACACAGTTACCAGAGACAACTTTTTTTTTTTTTGAGTTGGAGACTCACTCTGTTGCCCAGGCTGGAGTGCAGTGGCATGCTAATGGCCACCATAGCCTCAGCCTGCTGGGCTCAGACTATCCTTCTGCCTCAGCCTTCCAAGTAGCTGGAACTGCAGGTGCTCACTACCACATCTGGCTTATTTTTTTATTTATTGTAGAGACAGGTTCTCACCAAGTTGCCCAGGCTGGTCTTGAATCCCTGAGCTCAGGCAATCCTCTCGTCTCGGTCTCCCAAAGTGCTGGGATTACAGGCTTGAGTCACCGTGATAGGCCAGAGACAACCATTTGAAACATGTCACAGCATACCATCCCTCTACTCACATCTTTCCAATTATTTGCTGTTTTCTCATAGTAAAAGCCAAAGATCACAACTGTCTGTCTCTAAGCATTACATGATTTGCCCCACACACACAAACTCCCACCTCTCTGACCTCTCCTTCCAGTACCCTCCTTACTTGCTCAGTTCCAGTTGCTCTGACCTCCTTGAAGTTCCTTCAGTATAACAAACATACTTCTATCTCAAGGTCTTTGCACTTGCTAGTCCCTCTGCCTGGAAACTCTCAACCCAGTTAAAGACATGGCTCATTCCCTACATTCTTCAGGTATCTACTCAAATGTTGCCTTCTTGATAGTTCCTCAGAAGACCTATCACACACAAAGATGCAAGCACACATCCTTGCCTGCATTATTTTTCTTTATTTTTGTCAGTGCTTGTCATCATCTGATCTACTGGATATTTTATTGATTATCTCTCTCACCTCATTAAAATATAAGCTCCATTAGAGGAGGGATTATGTTTTATTTACTCCTGGGTCACCAGTACTTATAACAATACCTAGTACATATTAGATTATCAACAAAAACTAGGGAAAAGGTGGAAAACAGTCAGTAAGAAAAAGAATAAATGAGCACTCCTCACAAAAATGTGTAATTGCTTTAAAAATGTATTTTAAAATTGACTCTAGTAATTGAAAAAATGTAAATTGAAATAGTAAGATAGTACTTATCATCTATTAAATGACAAAAAAATCTTAAAATAATAATCACCAGTGTTGAAAATGGGGAGAAAGCATATTATCAAACCTTGCAGCTTGTGCTTAAATTTGTACAACTGGCCCAGAGGGAAGTTTGGCAGTGTGTATGGAAGGCCTTTTAAAAGCATTCTTCTCCTTTGTCTCAACTTCTGAAAAATTTGTCATAAGGAAAAATGAGAATAGTCACAAAGATTTGGCTACAATGGTAGTTATTACCGCCTTGGTTTATAATAATACAAAGCATGAAGAGATTTTTAAAAAAACTATTAACTACAAATGTTTCTATTCTTTCCCCACCTACTATGGGGAGAGTCTGTCTTTGTTATCTTGTATGCTGCCCTTTAGAGAGGCAGAATCTGTAAAATGGGTGGAAATAGACAGAAGAAGGGAACATGGTGATTTTAAAGAAGAAAAAAAAAAAACCAGAAGCCAACAATAATTGACTTGGTGTGATAGGATTATGGCTGGTTTTTACTTTTTTGTGCTTTTTCTTATCGATGGACAGGGAGAAAAGGGGGCTCCAGCTCATAGCATACTTGGAAGAAGCTACAACCAATAAAAGAGGCAACCACACAGATAAACCCAGAAAAGGGTAAGGACAAAAAAGACAGCCAAGTAGAAACACAGTTGGGGAAGACAAATGTGGCTGAAAATTAGAGAATCATTTCCAGGTAAATATACTTAGCAATCAATGCATCCCACACTCTTCCCTCATACAGAAGAGCTTGCAGTCAAGCACTTTATGCAAAACTAATCTGAGGGCTCTTCTCCAAATAAATTGAGTTGATTATCTAGAACAGGGGTGTCCACTCTCTTGGCTTCCCTAGGCCACATTGAGTAGCCTTTTAGTTTCTCTGGACCACATCGAGTAAAAAAGAAATATCTTGGGTCGTACATAAATTATATAGTATAGTTAGTGTATATACATAATATGACTTCTTTATCTTTTTTATTATAAAGTTTAGAAAAATGAGGACAAAATAAAACTAGTGGGAAACTTGATCTTGTTTTTGTAACACTAATTTATCAATTCAATATCGATAGAAGTGGTCACAATTCTTAGTGAGTTCTCAAAGTGCTCATGAAATGTTTGTTTAAATTTTGCTCTTTGTGTGCTTCATAATTGAAAACAGCTGCTCACAAATGTATGCGCTATCAGTAATCAATGTTACGAATAGGGTGTGATTGTGAACTTCAAAAATGGAAGTGTGTATGAGGTCACAAAGAAAATAAACACTAAAAAACACATGATATTAAAAGATTTTGTGGGGCCACATTACTACCTCCTAGGCTGTGTGTGGCCCACTAGCCACAGGTTGGACATGCCTCAACTACAGAAAAACTACAGTATGGGTGTTAATGCTTCAGAGTGAAGGTCTCTTCATTCAGCTTAATTCTGTGCCCATTTCTGACTCACACTAAAACAAACCTTTCTGGTCGGCAAGTCTCACCCTTAAGAACAGCTCAAAGTCAACTTTGTAGTCTATCATTTTAAACATATGAATGGACAACCAAGATTAATTAGTCAGATGAATAAAACTTGTAATGTGAAATAAAAGACCAATAAGAATAGCTCACAATTACTGAGTGATGACTATGTGCTGGGAGTTGTCTAAGTCTGCTCACAAACAAATTCTCTAAACCTTCACAAGAATCATATAAGCTCAGTGGAAGCTATAGGAAATTGAGGCAGAAATGATTTAAGTAACTTGCGCCCAAGGTTGTACAGTTAGCCAGTTAGGCTGGGGTCTGATCTGTTTCCATGTTGCACTAAGAAACTGCTATGCAATAATGTCTCTCATGATAAGTAAATATAAAACTGACCCCAGAGGAAAGAGATAATGTAAACAAACAAGCAAAATTAATTAGAAATCCCAAAAAATTTTACACTTGCAAAATAGCATGAAAAAGAAACAATTACTGAATAAAGAAGTTCTTGAAAATTTCAAATATAATTTCAATATAAAGTATCAACCCAAGGTAGGACAATAATCATGGAAGCTCTTTTAAAAAATAAAACAAAAAAAAACAGGGGACATAGAAAATTAATCAGAAGCCCAAAAAGCTATCTAACAGGCATGAAAACAGTGAAGAGAAAATAATTAAAGGATTTCATGTCACTTTCCAGAACTGAAGGGAGAAACAACTTCATATTGGAAAATTCCCCATACTGCCAATGAGAGACACTCAGCATACCACTAACTTCAAATTCAAAGATAGGAAGATTCCAAAGGTCTCCAAAAGAGAAACCAACAAATAAATCATCTACAAAAGTATGATTTTCACAATTCTCATCAGCAACTAAAAGATTAGGAAGAATGGTTTCAATATTTCAAGAAATCTTTTTGTTTGTTTGCTTGTTGTTTTTTTTTTTTTTTTTTTGAGTTGGAGTCTCACTCTGTCGCCCAGACTGGAGTGCAGTGGCCGCTCTCAGCCACCGCAGCCTCGACCTGCTGGGCTCCAGCGATCCTTCCGCCGCAGCCTTCCAAGAAGCTGGAACTACAGGTGCACGCTACCACGCGGCTAATTTTTTGATTTATTGTGGAGATGAGGTCTCGCTGCCCAGGCGGGTCTCGAACTCACGGGCTCAGGCAATCCACTCACCTCAGCCTCTCAAAGGCGCGGGATTACAGGCTGAGCCACCGAGTCCGGCAGATAATCTTTTTTTTTAAGGTACAATCAAGGTTCTCCAGAAAAGAAAAAACAAAATCAGTAGGATACATATGAGGGCAGACTCCCAACCCCACAAAAAATAGAATTTCTTTTAGTAGGGCAGGCCCCATGTACTACAGGTTCCCCTGCTAGATAAGTGTTCTAGATAACCCATCAGCATCAGTGTACCAACAAGCATTGTTGCAGAGGCTGCATTTGGCTTCAGTGAAACATTTTTTTTTTTTTTTTTTGAGAGTCTTTCAAAGCTTTTGCCCATTACATGATAGGTGATTTATGAGCACACCTACCCACACCGCACTGAGCGTTCAGCAGTTTTTGACCAAAAATGGCATGACCCCCATGCCCCAACCTCCCTATTCATCTGATCTTTTGTTTTCCCAGATGAAAAAACTCCTCAAAGGGAAACATTTTTGTTGATGTGGAAGAGGTGAAACAAAAAACGGCAGAAGCACTAAAAGGCATCAAAATGGATGAGTTCAAAATTGTTTTGAGCAATGGAAAAAGCATCTTTATAGGTGTATTGCATCAAACAGCGAGTACTTGAAGGTGACTGAGGTTTAAACATGTAAGAATAAAAACACAATATTGTATAAATAAATTCCGGGTTTTCTCGGCACACACAATTGTGGGAGATGGCAAGTCTGAAATCTGTATGGCAGGAATTAGGAATTGATGTTGCAGTTTTGAGGCAGAATTTCTTTCTTTTGGCATTAAGGCCTTTCGGCTGATTGCATAAATCCCACCCACATTAGGGTAATCTCATTTACTTACAGGCTTTAAAGTAACTTCATTCGATGGTCAAGTTGGCAGCGGCCGTGGATAGGCGTGCAGCCAGCTTGGGTGGGCTGCACCCTGGGCCCAGGGTCCGGTGGCTACCTCGCACCGCAAGCCCCGCGCCGCTCGCAGGGGCCCTGGTGGCCAAACCCGGAGGACCCTTGGACCTGCATTGGTAGCCGGGGCCGTGCTATGCGGCCAAGAAGTGTTGCGCAACCTCCGGGTTGGTTCCTGGCTCGCAGAGGCCGCAGAGGCCGGGTTGGTTCCCGGGTCGCAGAGGCTGTGACAGCTGGAGACCGAAGAGGATGAAAGGTACCCGAGACTGGCCACCTTGCAGGAGTCGCTGCAGGTGAAGCAGCTGGCCGAGGAGGAGAAGCGAGGGGCCAGGGAGCAGCTCATTGCAGTGTGCATGGCCAAGATGCTACAGATGATCGAGAACTGGCGGAGACAGCAGCGAGAGCACCGGAAGAAAGCAAGGCAGACAAGGGGAGGAAGGCCGGGCTGCAGGCTGAGGCCCAGGAGCACCTGGGCTATCTTAGAGAAGCAGCAGTGAAAGACCCTCAAGGAGGAAAAACAAAGGCCGAAGAAGGAAGTGTGATCTGCTGCAATGGCTGCTGCTGCGTTCAGGACCCAGCTGCCTCCGGTCACCCAGCTCTGGAGCTTTGTCCTTACCAATAAAGCTGAGAGCTCTGTCCTCTTTAAAAATAATAATAATGATTTTTAAAAAATTAATTAACTTCACTTAAAGTCAGTTGTAGCTGTGAAGAACATCTACAAAATGTCTTCACAGCACCATCTAGATTAGTTTTTTATTAAATAATTGGGTACCATAGCCTAGCCAAGTTGACAAAACTAACCATACAGGTTCTTTAGCCTCACCCTCTTCCTATTTTTTTAAAAATTGTGGCAAAATACACATGACATAAACTACATCACAACAGTTTGAGGGTTGCAATTTCTCCACATCCATGTCAACGCTTTTGTTTTCTTTTTTATTATTGTTATTTTTTAACCATGGTCATTTTAGTGGATGTGAAGTGGTAACTCATGATTCTGATTTGAATTTTTATAATAAATAATTATACTGGGTATCTTTTAATGTATTTTTGTCCACTGGCACATCTTTAAATAAATGCCTATTCCAGTCCTTCGCCCATTTTAAAATTGGGTTATTAATCTTTTTTTGTTGTTGTTAAGTTTTACTTCTTTATATATTCTTTGTATATTAGATCATTATTAGAAATTTGATTTGCAAATATTTTCTCCCATTCTGTGAGTTGTGTTTTCACTCTCTTGATAGTGTCCTTTGATGTTTAGAAGTTTTTTACTTCAATGAAATTCAATTTCTCTATTTTTTTCTTTTGTTGTGTTTTTAGTGTCATATCTAAGAAAACAATGCCATATCTAAGGTCATCAAGATTACCTCTGTGTTTTTTCTAAGAAGTTTATAATTTTAACTCTTCTATTTAGATCTTTAATTCATTTTGAGTTAATTTTTGCATATGGAGTGAGGTAAGGGTCCAAATTCATTCTTTTGCATATGGATATCCAGTTGCCCCAGTATCATTTGTTGAAGAGACTATTCTTTCTCATTGAATGGTCTTGGCACTCTTGTTGAAATCAATTTGCCATAGATCTATGAATTTATTTCTAGACTCAAATTTTTATTCCATTGGCATATATGTCTATTCTTGTAATGGTATCACACTGTTTTGATTACTGTAGATTTCTAGTAGGTTTTGAAATCAGGAAGTGTGAGTCCTTCAATTTTGTTGTTCTTTTTTCAGTATTGTTTTGGCTACTTAGGATCCCATACAATTCCATATGAATTTGAGGGTTGGCTTTTCCATTTCTGTAAAAAAGAAAAAAATGTTGTAATTTTGATAGGCATTGCATTAATCTATAGATTGTTTTGGGTAGTGATGCTATGTTTACAATATTAAATCTACAATTTCATGAACATATATTTTTTCATTTATTTAGGTTTGGGGGAGTTTGTTTGTTTTTGAGTTGGGGTCTCACTATGTTGCCCAGGATGGAGTGCAGTGGCACAATCATGCCTAACCATAGCCTTGACTTCCTGGGTTCAGGCAATCCTTCTATGTCAGCCTCCTAAGTAGCTGGGACTTATTTAGGTTTTTATAAATTTTTTGCAGCTATGTTTTGTAGTTTTCAGTACAAAAGTCTTTCACCTCCTTTGTTAAATTTATTCATAAGTATTTTCTTTTGGGGGATGCTATTATAAATGGAATTGTCTTCCTGATTTCTTTCATGGATTGCTCATCACTAGTGTGTACAAATACCATTGAATTTTGTGTGATTTTGTATCCTGCAACTTTGCTGAGTTCATTTATTTGTTCTAATAATTTGGGGAAAGTTTTAAAATTTTTTCTGTATATAAGGTTATGTCATCTGTGACTAGACAGTTTCACTTCTTCTTTTGCCATCTGGAAGCTTTTTATCTCATCTTTTTGACTAACTGCTCTGGCTAAAACCTGCAGTACAAAGTTGAATAGAAGTGGCAAAAGCAGACAGTCTTGTCTTGTTTTAAGTCTTAGGGAGGAAGTTTTCAGTCTTTCCACTGAGTATAATGTTAGCTGTGGGTTTTTCATTTTAAAAAAAATTTTTTTTATCATGTTACAAAGTTCTAAGGGATCTTTTTTGCTGCAACCTAGAATTCTACACTCAGTCAAGCTTTTAGTCAGAGGTAAGAGCAGAATAAAAAACATTTTCAAACTTGTAAAGTCTCAGAACATTTCATCCCATGCATCTTTTCAGAGGCAGTTGCTTAAAAATATACTATAGCAAAACAAAGGAACAAAGTAATCAAAGGAAAAATGTAGAATCCAAGAAATAGTAAATCCGTCCAATCCAGGAGCACAATAAAAAGGAAGCATCATAGGACGGCATCATCTAGAAAGAAATCAGTTCAATTTACCATAATACAACAAGAAAGGGATTGGCAGTAGCCGGAAACTGTGGGGTGGAGGGAAGCACATGATATCAATAAGGGTACCTGATCTCAAACCAGGCGAAGTGGGGACCAAAGGGGGACCCAAATTTACCCAAATTTACCTGTATGATGATCACTTGTATACCTAATCCTGAATTGTACCCCACATCTTTAAAATAAAAATAAAAAAAGAAAGAAATCAGTTCAAATCATAATACTTATAAGATGAAAGGATTTCAAGGAGATCTACAGTAAAGGTTGGGAGTAAGTGTAAGTATGAAAGTATTAGCCCACAAATGAAGAAACTCATCAAATTCAAACAAAAAGTTAAGAGCCTTATAGAACAATGAAATAGATTCCAAGTTATAAAAAAGAGAGACTATTTAGATATACTGTGCGAATGACACCATTAAAAAAAAAGTCTGAATTAGAAATTAGGGGAAAAAACTAAACCGTGGAATGACTTTAAGCAACTGGTGGCATAAGAAAGTCACCTTCATTTTAATTTAATACAAGAAACAGTTCTTGGAATGGCACCAAATGTTAACATAGGGAAGCCTCTGAATGATCAGTATTTATATACACAAAACAATGTTAAAGCTATAGGCAAATCAAAGGAAGGTTTAATTGTGGTTATAGAACAGAATTAAAATGTAACAAATGGAAAGACAAAACAAATGTTTTGGACCATCTCTTGGGCAAGAATTTGTTCCCAACTATCCGTTAGTCAGACTGGGTTCCTCATGGTAATAGACTCTACCAACAGGCTCTTCCTGACTGTGAAGGGAAATGGCAGGTTTATGAGGCGATGTGAAGACTGGCAGTATGAAGTTCTAAAAAAGGAGATGGAAAGGAACCTTTTCAAAAGCATTGGTTGAAAAAAAAAAGTAGAGGGGGAAAAGTTCCAGGAAAATTTGCCAGATTACTCTGAAAGTTCCATCACTATTTAACTAGTCTCTAACTTTTGCCTGAAAACCGAGAATGGTATATCACATTCAATTCATTTTAAGCATAAATTTGAATCCATGAATAACGTTTTTCATTTTTGCAGACACCACGCCCTTTCCCCGTTCTCCAGTTCTTTTCAATTTTGTTCCATAAGACAATTGTGCCATTATGCTCCATGGGAATCATTCCATGCATTCTTGGCATCAGTTTTTGGTCCTCTTAGTATCTTAGACTATTACAACTATGAATGGGCATGACATCAGTAACAAAGGGTCACTTAGTTTGGTGCACAATATAAGATATGCTCATAATGAATTATTTTCTGTGCACGTAATATATACAAATTCAAAGCTTGCCCAGGATATAAATAGTTCTTGAACATATTCTGTCCTTTTTGAAAAGCAATGCTGTATTTATATGCACAAATTCCATGATTTCTCCTAGCCATTTTGGACATATTATATGTGACTTCACTAGAAAAGGAAAGTGGAAAGTCAAGCAATTATCCAACGAATGTATTTAATGGAGACAGTCAGTCTGGACCACAGAAGTGGTAAAACATTTTCTCAGAATCCCTTTCTGAAACTTGAATTATCAATACAGTCATCTCAACCCCTCAGTTATTTGTGTATGTGCTGAAAATTACTTGGAATGAGGATATTAAGCAGCAATATTTTGCTTATTTTCATAGAAAAAGAAGAAATTGACACTGTTTAAATAAACGTCAGAACCTTTTGAGGTAGACATTGGCAAGTTTAATTTTTTTTTTCTGGTGAGGTAAATGATGTACCATAAGGTCCAGCTGAATTCTGAATTTTTTGCTTAACTTTTCCTGTGGGCCTTCTCCAAATACAACTTCATCTAACAAACTAGACATGGAAGAGGCAGGAGGGTGACTAGACCCCCCCTAGAGATTTCAGTGACTCATCTTAAATGGTCTTTTACACGCTTGTGTACTTGTAGTTAAGAACCCTGGGACTCACAGTGCAAGTACGTAAAATACATAAATTAGCGCCTTGAATCCAGAGCCAAGGTATATTTTTTAACCAACACTGAAATATGGATAAGTTCTCCCTCCCACTCTTTCACCTCCTTAAAATGGCCTCACAGGAAGCCGGTAGGAAGATTACTTTGTTTTCCACCCTACAGTTCTGTCCCAGGCAAAGGCAGCTCACTGGAGTCATCCCGGCAGGCCTGTTATGTCTGCAAGTGAGGAGGAAGACAACAAGAGCTGGGTTTTGTTAGTTTTCTGGGGCATAGTGTGGGTGTGCTATGAATACTGAGATGACTCCAATTACAGAAGGTAATACAAAAATTCATTTAACATTAAGTACAAGACAAGGCCAAGCAAATCTTCATCTGGATCCAGATCTACCTACCACCTGTTTTCAAGATTGGTTGGCAAGATAGTGTAGTTGAGAAATCTCTACAACAATCTACTGATCTTAAAACTTGCTTCCTTGTTTCATGGGGACTTCAGCCTTCCTCAAAGCATGTGAGCATCTTCATGTTCCACCCCCAGCATTACCCTTTCCAAAACTGACCCTACAGTGTTTTAATCAACTCATTTGCTATTTCTTTTATATTCACTCTAACTCTGATACTCACGAGCCCACGTACTCCGAAGTTCTCTACCTGGAAAATCTCCACTCTAACACTCCCTATGATCAGAAAGCCTTCCATTTGATATCTCCCCATCCATCAATTCAACTCCGTCTGCATTTGATTATCAACAAACCTCAGATATCTGATTCACCATATTTTCTGCTTTTCTCTCCACCTTAGTGTCTTGTCTACTTGGGTAGTCATGTAGTACATGTCCCTTAAAACACAATTCTTTTTTTTCTACTTACAGAAATAAAATGTGCTCATAAACACTTTCTTATTTCGCTTTGCACTATTTCACAGCAGAGACATATGTTAAATGGTTGACCATTTCAACAATGTGTTCATCTAGAATCCAACAGATACGTGTTGTTTTGTCAACCACTATCTTCCTTGGTGGGTTGTGTTCTGTTTTCTCTGCTTTTCTTCCTTTTCTTCTTTCAGGTTGATAAATATCATTTAGAACAAGTCACAAACACCTGTTAATAGAAGCCATTTCTAATTCATGCTCTCCAAGCTCACCTGGATCCTTCTTTATTGTTGGGAATTTTTTTAATGCTGTTTTGCCAAGACACTGTTTGAGTCTCAACAACTGCTGTTCCTCATTTTCTTCATTTTCTTTAAAAATGACTCAATTATGCCCTTGATTTTCCTCTTTCTGGGCAGATGCTTTAACATCACACTTTACTGAAGAGATAAGCATCATCTGACTTGACATATCCTGCAGAAATCCTGTGGTCTTTGTTCCTGTTATTCTTCAGCTAACGCATATCTAAGCTTTCTCCCCCAGGCTGCTCTCTCGGTCCTTCTCACAGAGAGGTTAAATGACTTGCTCATACTCAGAGCTTGCAAGCGGCAGAGCTGGGATTCAAACACAAGCAGTGTGTCTGCAGACTCTTATGCTTAACCACTATGTCGTACTGACTCACTCTCATGCTTCTCATCTCCCAATATTCTGAAAGAATCATCTTTGTCTATGGATTAATCCTTACCATTCCCTCTGTAATCCTTTCTAACTTCTCTTACAACCCTTCATGTATCCTGAAATTATTTTCTCCAAGAAGCCCTCGTCCAAAGACTTTTTCTTGCTTTCATCGTTCTCAACTTTTCTAGAGGATTTGAGTCTACTTGTATGAGAAAAGGAGGATAACTCACATATACTTAGAGGCTGCTGGGTATCAGAACCTTTGCATATTACATAATCTAAATTATTTTTTTTCTTATTTTAGAGTTGTGGGGTACCAGTGAGGGTTTGCAACATAAGTAGGCTGCATGCAGGTGAAGTTTGAGTTTCTAGCTGGCCCTCTCTCCCCCGGTAGTGGATCAGATACTTATTGTGTTGCCATGTGCCTCCCTATACAGCTGTATTGTACAAGTAATATTATTATTTCTATTTTCACAGCTGAGAAAAAATATTTGCAAAACACATTTGCTCAAGGATTTGTCTAAATTGGAACTTACTTTAAAATAAAAACAACCTCTTAGGACTCAATACTTTTCCTTAATTTATTTTTAAGTCAGGGTCTTACTCTGTTGCCCATGCTGCAGTGCAGCAGCATGATCATGGCTCACCACAGTATCGACCTCCTGGTCTCAGGCTATCCTTTTGCCTCAGCCTCCCAAGTAGCAGGAACTACAGGTGTGTGCCACTACACCCAGCTAATTTAAAAAAATTTTTTTGTAGAGATGAGGTCTTGCTATGTTACCTAGGCTGGTCTCAAACTTGGGATCAAGCAATCCTCCTGCCTCAGTCTCCCAAAATGTTAGGATTGCAGGCATAAATCACTGGCTCTGGACAGGACACAATCATTTTAAAATTATAAAACACAATTTTAAAAATGAACAAAATATTTAAGCAAACACTTTACCAAAGAGTTGTCAACAAGTAATAAAAAGGCACTTAACATCATTAGGAAACTGTAAATTTAAAAGATATCACCTATACACAAACTCCAAAGGCCAAAACTAAGAAGGCTCAAAATACTAAGTGTTAACACATTTGTGAAACAATAGTATACATTGCTGGAAGGGATGTGAAAGGATATAACATGGATCTAATATACCCAATGAGCAGTCATTTTAACATTGCCTAAATCTCATGTTTTTCTAGCAGTTCACTTAACTTACCCTCTAATCACTAGCCAAGACAGAACCAGTTTCTCAGAGGTACCTATTGATAATTGCTTTACAACCCCCTCCCCAGCTTGTTACTAATTAGCTTTTCCATTTCAAGTATTTGCCTCCACCCATAAGACCCAAGTTAGCCTAATCACCCCTTTGTGACCTTCATGATACAGACATACCCCACCACCATGGCAGCAATCACGTGACTAACCCACTCATCTGCCTTCTGTCCATCACCTGACATCTCTTCTTCATGAGTCACCTAAATTCTTTTGGGAAAAGAAAAGGAATACAATAAGGGAAGTAAAATTATAATGATGATGATGATGCTCGTGATAATGGAATGATTCCTATATATGAAACGGACTAAGGTGGTTATACTCCACTTATAATACCTGAGCTTACATGCCCCTTCATGATGACATGGAGCAGACCACCACCCAATCACCTTAATTAACTTCTCCCATCAAAGGAAAGGATTAAAAGGACTCAACCAGGAACAAACAGCAGCCATTGCCTTACTGAACTCTGGTGTGGCCATGTGCTCTTTGAGATATGGCCACCGCCAAGTTTCCTAAGCTCTGGCCCCCTCTTGTACCTTGGAGAGGTGAATCTACTCTCCCTCTCTCTCTCTCTCTCTCCCACTTTCTAAATAAACTGTATTTTCTAATCTAATTTCTGTGCGATTCTTTGCATCTTTCTCACAGCACTGGATCACATACCAGACACCCTGTGGACCTGACCTAGCAGGATGGAAAATGGTACAGCTAATTTTGAAACATTTTGATATAAAGTTAATATATGTCTACCATGTAGCCAAACCCACTACTAGGTATTTACCCAGTGAAGATGAAGATGTATGCTCACACACAAAGACTTGTACTCAGATGTTCATAACAGTTTTACTCATAATTGCCAAAAACTGGAAACAACTCAATTGGCCATTCACTGATGAATGGATAAATAGTTGTTGAATAGAGGAATATTGGTGAATAGATAATCAATATTCAAAAAGTGGATAACTATGTGACAATAAAAAAGGCAAGAACTATGATATCTGGCAATAGTATGGGTGAATCTCAAAAGCACTATGCCAAGTGAAAGAAGCCAGGCATACAAGATTATATATATAAAATTATAGAAAACTACATTGATAAGAAGCAGATCAGGGTTTGTAGAGGCCAGTAGTGGGAGCAAGGGATAAAGTGTAAAGGGCACAAGAGCATCTTGGGTAGTGATGAAAATGTTCTATAGTACAATAACAGAGCTAGTTTTACAGCTGTAAGCAATTGTCAAAAATAATTTATTTAAATGTGTGATTTTTATTGTACATAAATTATACCCCAACACAACAAATAAAAATATCCAAGGAAGGGTGAGAGCAGTCAGAAATAATTAGCGATTAGAAGAGCTGCATTGACTTTAACTATGTACCCTCTTTACCTCCTCGCAATTTCTTTCCTTCTGGTTCTTTCAAATTCCTCTAGAGTCTTTTCCCCATCCTTCAAATTTTGATTTCCACAAGTGATCAGCACTGTGAATTATCTGGTAATTTTTAATCATAGAAAGAGACTGTTACATGAATAGGAGCAAGAGATAGCCTTTATGAAATCATGTGTTGCAGAGATTCTCAGCCTTTACGGAATTATGCGTTGCAGAGTTTTTCATGAAGCAAAGTCCTGTTAGAGTGAAATGTGAACATAACTATGTTATCATAATGACGGCTGCCAGGAAGGCAGAACCAGATTTGATGCTCTATCACTGCAACTCTATTAGCCCTTCATGTTGACATATTCCTTCTCTCCTTCTTTCCATGGTCTTGATTTTCTATTTCAGTTTCATAATCCTGATAATACATCTCTTCTTATTCATGAGCCACTAAATTCCTTTGGGGAAAGAAAAGGAATATAATAAGGGAAGCAAAACTATAATAATGATGATGATGCTTATGGTAATGGAATTATTCCTATATATGGAAAGGACTAAGGTGGTTATATCTGCTTATAGTTTTTTTTCCCAAAATGCAGAGATAATTAGCATTTCCCAGTTTAATGGTCTGCAACTGCAGAAAAAAATGTTTGTGTTTTACATAGAGAAAAAATCTAAACTTCTGTACTTGTGAAAGCAGCCTCATTTGAATCTCTAAATTGAAGACAATGTCACTCTGCCTCAGTAGTGATAACATCCTGATGTGTGAAATGTTTTCTGTTTGCCTTTCCAGATCCACTCTTTGACCATCTCTTTTCAGGACTGCATCGCTAAGCATCTTTTTCTCTTGCATCCATTTTGACTGAACCTGTAGGAGACACCAATAGGAGGGTGGGAGAAGGGTGAGTTGGGTTTGTATTCCCCTGACTCTCTATTGATATTACTTAAACACTTTCCAGAGGAATCTCATGTGTAGATCAGCGAATTTCCTCTTCCTTTTTCTGGTACTGATTCCCTAACATTGTACTCATGGCCTACAGCACTGTAACTCACGCTTGAATGAAGTTTAACCAAAACACATATTTTCTCCATGGAGCACAGCACAATTTTCTTGAGTTTAGAAACTCCAGACAGTTCTTCAGCACTACAGTTTGGACTTTTTAAACAGTAAAGTAAGCAACAACAACAACAACAAAAAAAAAACACAGAAATGCAGAAAAGTGACAATAAATAGACTGCAAAAAGGACACAGTTTACTGTATGAGAGCTGAAATAAGAAGGCAGAACATTGCCTTGTTCAACTTCGACTGGAAATGTGCACAGCAAGGGAATCAAATTTTTCACCACTCTGTGCACGTCCACAAATGACTACAAAAATGCCACAAGTGTTGATTTTGGAATTACAAAAAAAATTTTAACAAATAGAATAAATCATGGTGAGGATCAACTCTGTAACAGACCAACACTAAATTACCAGAATGTAAGTTCTATAAGGACAGGGACCATCATCTATTTATCTTTATATATCAAGAACTTAACACATAAGAGTGTTCAATGAATAGTTGTCTAACAAATTAATGAATACCCTAAACTAGAAAGTATTCTAATCTGCTTGTGGTGCTTTGAAAATTAAACAATTCTTATCTATACCATGAAGAAGAGGAAAAATTTACAAAAGACAGTGATTTTTACAGACTGCTCCATACCATCAGAAGAAGTTTGAGACTTGGCAACTAATTATCCGATGGAGAACACAGATGAAACTTAGAGACAACACAATGGGACAAGAAGAGAAGGTGACAAGAATGGAATGTAGGCAGTTTGCAGGTTTTCTTTAACTAAAGAAAGTTTGGAAGATGAATATCCACCTAACCTGACCTCTGCAGATCAGATCAGGCCAACTCAGGAAGAGTCATAATTGCCTCTGTTCACACTTCATGACCACTAACTGAAACTTAAGGTTCAGGTAACCACAAAATAATGGTAACTTTGATCAGTAAAGGGCAAATTCTTTTCTTCATATTTGGTCATCACCCAGAAGTTCCTGTACTGTCAGGAATTTCTAATAAGAATTCTCTTGGCAATCATTTTCTAATACCATAATTTATGCAATGCCCAAGATCACTATAATAATAATGGCAATATTACATTTTATTTATTTATTTATTTATTTATTCTTTGAGTTGTAGTCTCACTCTGCCCAGGCTGGAGTGCAGTGACACGCTCACAACCACCGCAGCCTTGACAAGCTGGCCTCAGGCAATCCTTCCACCTCAGCCTTCCAAGTAGCTGGAGCTACAGGAACGCGCCACTATGTCCAGCTAATTTTTTGTGATTTATTGTAGCAACAAGGTCTCACCAAGTTGCCCAGTCTGGTCTTGAACTCCTGAGCTCAGGCAATCCTCTCACCTCAGACTCCCAAAGTGCTGGGATTACAAGCTGAGTCCCCACGCCTGACCACAATATTACATTTTAAAGTTAGCAATAATAACTAGCATACGCTGACATATATCATGTTTATTATTTACTGAGCACCTTTCTCAGTGATTACATACATATATAAATATAATGAAACATAAATAAAATTATTTACATATAAATATATAAAATATATATGTGTAGATAATACTCACAATAACCTATGAGAAGGAAGAATTGTCCTCTCTGCTTTAGAATGAGGACACTGAAGCACACGGAGGTTAAGTAATTTGTCCAGAGTCACACAGCAGTTATTGGCAAGGGTTCAACAACAACAACAATAAAACCATGTAACTTTGTGAGGCGATGAATATGTTAATTAGCCTGATTGTGGTAATCATTTCACATTAAATGTGTATAGCAAATATTTTGTTACACATCTTACATATATAAAAATTTTATTTGTCAATTATATTTCAATAAAGCTGAAAAAATTAAATAAATTAAATAAATAGACAAAAACAGAGCTACAGTTCAAACCTAAGTCTGTCTCCAGACTTCTTCCCATTAAAATTCATCTGTATATAAAATATAAAGAGACAGCACTAGCCGGGCTCAGTGGCCCAGTCTGTAATCCCAGTGCTTTAGGAGGCTGAGGTGAGTGGATTGCCTGAGCCCGAGGGTTCGAGACCCACGCAGGCAACTTGGCGAGACCTCATCTCTACAATAAATCAAAAAAATTAGCCGGGCATGGTAGTTCTGGCTACTCAGAAGGCCAAGGCAGAATGATCCCCAGAGCCAACAGGTTGAGCTGCGGTGACCAGAAGCAGCCACTGCACTCCAATCTGGGTGACAGAGTGAGACTCCAACTAAAAAAAAAAAAGAGACAGCACTATAGTTTCATATTATCAGGAAACACAAATTTGGCTAAATTTTCCAAGTCTGCAGACCTATTACCCACTCAGTAATATTTGTTTATCATATATCCACTGAACATGGGTAGAATACAAAATTTTATTGTCCTTGAGAAGTTTATATATTTCTGTTAGAGCCTGATGGGGAAAATATCTTTCTATTTTGTTGTTGTTTTATTTTGTTTTCTGATATAGCCTATCTTCTTTTTCTCTTTTTTACTAGTGTAACTTGCCTCAAAGTCAGTTTTAACATGAAAAATAAAGTCATGTCTTTGTCATAGGGATTTTATAAGTCATGGAAAAAGATCAAGACAATCTGTCAAAGTAATATTAGCCACTTTCATGTGAATGAAAATATGATCCTAAAAAGCCCAAGAGGTACTGTAGCATGAATGGAAGAAAACAATTGTTTCAACTAAAAAACACTTTACTACCCATAAACTAAGATGATTTAAGGGCAAGAATCGCTTCATAGAGTGGCTGCCAGAGAAACCTGGAAAACATACTATGTTTTGCCCATAACAAAATTAATCATGTGTAGCATGGCTAAATCTGGTAGACAATTCTTATCTAGAGCTTGCGGCTGCATATCAGTCTCAGTGCCGAAAGAAAAAAAACAGGCAAGAAAAAAAACAAAAAAAGAAGAGTATGTACACTATTGCTTATATTCTTCAAAATAGAAATTTTCTAAGAGAAAGAAAACGAGGCCACCAGGCCTGTCAGAATGTTGATATCAGAGTAAAATAATCAATCTATTTTTGTAGGATAGATTTATAAAATAAACCAGTCCAAACTAAAGCAATGAAGGCATGATGCTTTAGAAAAGCACATATAAACTCTTAAGAAAAATCTTCATGCAATACCCTTTGTGTTTGGGGTGGAGGCTGTGTGGAAAACATGAAAGTAAAGAAAGATGTTCATCATGTTTGATTTAAAGTAGTTACATCTATTCTTGACCAAGCTTTGTCCTTTTTTTTTTTTTTTTTTTGGAGTTGGAATCTTACTCTGCTGTCCAGGCTGGAGTGCAGTGGCACACTTACAGTCACCCCAGCATCAACTCGCAGGGCTCTGGCAATCCTTCCACCTCAGCCTTCCAAGTAGCCGGAACCACAGGTGCATGCTACCACATCTGGCTAATTTTTTATTTATTGTAGAGACAAGGTCTCAACAAGTTGCCCGGGCTGGTCTCGAACCCGCGGCTCAGGCAATCCACTTGCCTTGGTCTTCCAAAGTGCTAGGATTATAGGCTGAGTCACCATGCCTGGCCGAGATTTTTAGTAAATTATATTTGCTATTTTATTTTCTAATGCTACAGTATAATATATATGACATTATGCTAGTGTATATGCTAGTACATAAAAAGTCATAAACAATCTAAAATACATTTTGTTTTCTATTTTTCCCTATTTATTATTTCCTTAAAGCCCATAAAAAGTCTCCTATATTAGATCTAAATTTTTAAGAAGTGCACAGAGGCTCTCTGTTAACAGCATGAAAATTAACTAAACATGGTTTTGAAATGGCATTATTGAGGAAATGAGAAACACTCCTCTCCTGGATTTTGTTAAAAATAGGACAACCTCATCTGTCTGGGCTGGTTTGGGTGTGGTCCCAACTGGAGGCAGGAGGATGGACTAGAATAGATGACCACACCCTATCCCTGACATCCTGAGGACTCTATGATTCTAGAAATGTTTGGACTCGAAAGCCATGAGAGTGAATAAAAGGAAAACCTTTCTGAGTGGGTTTTTTATGGACCCACCAGAACCTAAGAAGTAAACACATCCTTTATTTCTGTAGGTTTTTGTAACTGAACAACACCTAAAATATATGGGTAGCCTCGTTTTACACAATCAATGTATTAATCATGGTGGTGCTAGAAATGATCTCAGAAACTATCCAGCCTTAGGCAGACCAATGCCTACGCGTGTGAGTGACTCTTAATTTTGAGAAACGAAATCCCCTAGGGATCCAGAAAAGCATAATTTTTAAAGGAATTCTATATTGACTCCTTTCATTAAGACAATATTCACCCTGTTTTTCTCTTTTTTGCTTGTCCATAATTTTGGTTTTCCTAAATTGAGTGAACTTATACTACCTTAATTTTCACTGCTACACTGAAGAATTTTTCTTAATGATTAAATATTTTCTGAGTGCATTATTGTGTAGCCACTAAAATTATAACTATAAGAACTATACATCAGGGAAAATATAAATGAAATGTTATATGACGATGATAGATCCTGAAATTGTGCATTTTCTATGATTACAACTGTATGTAATAATATGTGAATTAAGGTCAGAAGATGCTTTTACAAGAATGGATAAATACACAACGTTAAAGAAAATTTAAATAAATGTTCCTACTAATTTCAAAATTAATCATAAAATTAATTAACTAAATTATTCATATTACCTGTTGGCTCTTTTCTTAAAGTGAAATAATGAGGCATAATACAATGAATGTGAACTCAGTTCAAATCCTGATTCCTCTACTCTGAAGACTTGTAATGTCACACCACTTTGTCTTCTCATCTGCAAATACAAGGATAGTAATCTATATGGTAGGGATATTGTGAAGATTAAGTGACATAACATTTAGTAATTGGCTGATGTTGTGTAAGAGCTATCAAGTATAAGAGAATCATGGAAGTCAAACATGAGCATGACCTACAGGAAAGTTACTAGAAAATGATTATTTTTCGGGTGGATACTGGTAGGGCAGGGGTGCCCTGACCTAACCACACTTTGCCCATTTTCCACCAGCACCAATAATCCAGAGGTTAGTACATAACTAAATAAATAGGTAACCTAGGCAATTTTCGGACAATTTAGTATCCCTGCACACCACTCACTAAGGGATGCTAGCTCCTCCCTTAAACACACAAAAGACAAATCTTTCAAAAAGTTGGGATATCTTAATGACTGCACAGTGGTTAACACCACTACCCTATAGTCACATTACTTTTTTCTAAACATCAGAATGCATACTTTTCTTCTGAATACTAGATTAGATTTCCTTCAACCCCCAGGCCAGACATCTTCCAAATACAAAAAATTCTATCAAAAGCCTTTTGACAGCACAGGATTACTTGCATTTCATTATCCTTGCTGTGTCTATCACATTGTATATACCAAACATAGAAACTCCTGACAAAGACTGGATGGCTTATGATCACTGCATTCTGCATTGTGCATACAAGAAATGGAAACAATCGAAGCTTGTATGAGCTAGAATTTAGTCCTCTAGACAGATTTACATACAGTCTTGCTTATACTTCAGTATTCATTAGAGTGCGAAGGTTGCAAACATAAAAAGGCTCATGCAATTCTGGGAGCATAATTTGATGGAGAGTAATATCCCCAAAAGTGCAGGTGAACAACTTAGTGTCAATTTGTTTGGAAGCTACCACAAAGGGGTGAATTTGAGGTCCTCAGTGTTGATCTACATCACTGACAAAATGGAATAGGAGCAATTCTCAATTCTGGTACGATAACAAATATGATAAAATTATTATTACATTAAAAATTAGGAAGAAAATTGGTGTTCTTTATAAATTAGCGATGTGTAAAACAAAGGATTTTAATTCCTAAAAGTGAAAGAAACATTAACATTTACTCTGTAATTAAAATACTGCCTACTGATAAAATGAGAGAACTTATGATTTAGACACAAACATCAATAAATGGGTTTGAGATCATAATGGAGCACAAGTCAAAGATACTAACAAATCAATAGTGGGTTGTCTTGTCCCTTTTTATAACAATAGAGCATGATGCTACCTACAAAGAAGGGTGTACTATAAGAACTCAGTAGAGCACATACTTTATTGAGATGAGACAGCACCTCACTAGATTATCCAATTGAATCATGATGTAGTAAATTATGGGAGACCTAGAAAATGCATCTAAATATTAGCAAACAGGCCGGGCTCGGTGGCTCAGCCTGAAATCCCACGCTTTGGGAGGCCGAGGTGAGTGAATTGCCTCAGCCCGCGGGTTCGAGACCCGCCTGGGCAGCTTGGCAAGACCTCATCTCTACAATAAATCAAAAGCAATTACCCAGGCGTAGTAGTGCGCGCCTGTAGTTCCAGCTACTTGGAAGGCTGAGGCGGAAGGATCGCTGGAGCCCAGCAGGTCGAGGCTGCGGTGGCCGGGAACGGCCACTGCACTCCAGTCTGGGCGACTGAGTGTGACTCCAGCTTAATATATATATATATATTAGCAAACATTTAAAGGAAAGATGAAAGGCCAGGGAATATTTAGTCAATGGAAAATATGCCTGAGAAGTAATTTATATCATAGAGCACTGACTAAACATTATCCATCTCCTACAGAACAGAATGTAATTTCTTAATGTCATAAACTGCAATTTAAGCACCTAAAAACAAGGAGTTTCTTGATAATAAAAATGACTAAACTCTTGAGTAAATTATTGAAGGAAGATATTAAATTAAATTATTATATGGTATAAAGTTCATAGGTCAATAGCAAATGAGAAACTCTGCTTTATGTGAGCAAGTTTGATGCTAAGGAGGCCCAAGATATTTGATCAGAGAATATCTAAAGATTTTAGCCAACTCTTGTATACTATAAAATTTTGACTTAATTCCTACCTTGGTCCACTGTTCTTTTTTTCTGTGCATGTTCTCCTTTGGTGATCTCATCCTTCTCTTGATTTTAACCACAATCTATCTGTCGCTGCTGATCCCTGAGTCTATCTTCATCGCTGACATCACGTCTTAACTTCAGACTCAGAGATATGAGCACCCACTGGACACACTCACTCAGGTGTTCACAGGCACCTCAGAATCAGTAACCACCCACCTCAAACAAATATTTTTGTATAAACTTTCATTGTAGCACTATTTATAATAACCAAAAGGTGAAAACAACTCAAATATCAATCAACAGGTGAATAGAGAAACAAATTGTGATTATATATACAATAGATATTATTCAGTCATAAAAAGGAATGAAGCACTGATACATGCTCCAGTGAGGATAAACCTTTAAAACATTATGCTAAGTGAAAGAAGCCAGGCGAACAAGGTCATATGTTGTATAATTCCACCTTATGTGAAATACCCAGAATCAGTAAATCCATAGAAACAGAAAGCAGATTATTGGTTGGCAGGGGATAGGAGGAAGAGGGAAGGGGAAATAATTGCTTAGTGGGTAATTTTCTATTTAACTTTCATGTAGCATGCAATGTTTATTGTGTGAGTAGATAGAGTACATAATGAAAATGTGTTTATTTGAAGTTTCTATACACATTATTGTGGTAGTCAGTCTCCAAGATAGCCTCTAATCATCCCCTACCTCCTGATATTTACCTTCTTGTATAGTCACTCCCTTGCCACATGGTGAAGAACAAAACATGACAGAATTGATGGTGTGTCAGTCACCTCTTAGACAAGGTAAGAAAAGACACTTTAGCTTGTGTCTCAGTTGACCACATACTCTTGCTCTCTCTCTCTCTTTCCAATCATTCACTAGAGACAGTCAGTTGCCATGTTACAAGCAGTGCTATAGAGAGAGGCTCACCTAGAGGAGATCTGAGTTTACTGGCCAACAGCCTCCAGTGAGCTTAGAAGTGGATCCTTCAGTCCCAGACAAACTTTCATGTGTCTACTCCCCCCAGTTAATAGCTTAATCTTAAGAGAGACCCTGAGCCAGAACCCAGCTAAGCCACTCCCAAATTCTTGACCCTCAGAAACCATATGAGATAATGAATGTTTGCTGTTTAAGATGCTAAATTTGGGGGTGGGAAGGAATTGTTAATCAACAATGGATAACTAATACAATTATTAAACCTCAACAGTAACCAGGAAAATTGCTAGGAACTAAAACGAACAACACTTTTTTTTTTCAGAAGTGTGTGTTTTATTACTAACATTGTTTAGTGATTTAAAAGTGTGCTTACACCTGTAATCCTAGTGCTTTGGGAGGCTGAGATGGGAAGATTGCTTAAGGCCAAGAATTTGATGCTGCAGTGAGCTATGATCACACCACTGCACTCCTGCCTAGGCAATAGAGCAAGACCTTGTCTCTTTCAAAAAAAAAAAGATTAACTGGGCATGGTAGCCTGCGCCTGTAGTTCCAGCTACTTGGAAGGCTGAGGCGGAAGGAATGCTGGAGCCAAGAAGGTCGAGGCTGCTGTGGCCAGAAGCGTGCCACTACCCTCTAGCCTGGATGATAGAGTGAGACTCCAACTCAAAAAAAAAAAAAAAGAAAAGACAAATACAATAAATTTAAAATTTTAAAGGGTTAATAGTGATACTATAAAGCAGACAGACTTTTAGTTACCTGATTATTATTTTTAAATTCTCTGCAAACAGTGCACCCCTAACTGCCTGTAGCAAGAATGGAATGGATCATTTCCACTGCTCTTAAATATCCTGGCTAAAGTTTAAGCCATTTCTACTCCTTCCTCGGAATAACTAGAGTTTCTGATTCTAGTCTCACCCATTCCCATGGAATCTATATAAACTACTGCTTCCTCGGAATAACTAGAGTTTCTGATTCAGTCTCACCCATCCCCATGGAATCTATCTACCATGCTGATGACAATGTAATCTCTCTAACTATAAATCTCACCTTGTAATTTAGATTGCAACTCAGGTTTCATAAAATCCTCAATAACTCCCTTGTGCTTACAGAATAAAGCCCACGTGACTTCAAGCCTCTTAATATTGACTATGTTTAAAATGTATTAAAATTTCACTCATTGCACAGTGGTATTCGAATAAGGTTTTCGTGTTCTGGCCTCTACTTAAGGCTTTCCAGTTCCAATTCTACTTACCTCTGAATCTGAGTCCAATTATGCTGCTATAACAAAATATCACAGACTGAGTAATTTATAAACAGTAGAAATTTATTTCTCACAGTTCTGGAGGCTGGTCTTGGATCTTGGAGGTCCAAGATCAAGGCACAAGCATTTTTATAAGGCATTAATCCATTTATGAGGGCTTTGCCTTCATGACTTAATCACTTTTCAAAAGGTCCCACCTCTTAATACTACCATAATGGGGATCAAGTTTCAACACATGAATTTTGGGGGACATTCAGACCATAGCAGTTATGTACTTGGAGTTGTAAGTTACAATAAATGATTTGTAAATATCCAGATATACACTTTTGCACATACTCACCTTTTTGCCTGGAATTCTCTAACTCTACCCCTACTCCATTCCAGTTATATCCTTACCTACTAAGTGCATTCATTTGACTGATGTCTGGAAAGTTTAGATTGGGAGCCATGGGAGGGACACTCAACCTAACCTGATGACTGAAGTCCAGATGGATGCAAGTGAGTCTTAAGGAAAGAGTACAAGTGAACCAGGTGAAGAAATATGAAAAGTGCTTAGGCAGATGGGTCAGAAAGGGTCAAAGCTAGGTAGAGTTGTATAACAATATGGTAAGGGTTGGAAGCAATAGGCATGGAGGGAGGGGGAGAACTATAAGCCAAGAGGTGACATAGTGGAAGGAAATGAATCTGGAAATATGGCAAGGGTCTGGCCATGAAGGGAGTTATGAGTTATGGTAGGAAGTGTGAAATAAGCAGTGCTTCTTAAACTGTGTTGGGGGTAGGGAACATATTCTGAGAATTTTAAAATTTTGATGAATTTGTTTAATAGCATACTACTATCTATAAAGACAATATTTCCTTCAGCTAAAACCTTCTAATAAGCTTTTCGTTTCTTGATTCAGAGTTCCACAAAGTAGGGTTTGAGGATTAATATCTGAGAAATATCAGGCTAGAAGATTTATACATAAACATTTCTGGAGACTGTAAAACAATTCCCTGTTTATGACAAAACTTCACTGTAGATGATAAGCACTGGCTCCCTTTTATCTACACTCTTATTTGTTTACCCTCTAAGAACTCTAACATATATGCCAGTCACACTTTCTTCTTGCTAAAACTATGTTATCTTTCTGTTTGTGTTCTGTAAATGTATTGCAGACATCACCTATTACCTGGTATAGAAGCAAGAGTACTTACTAATCAGTAATTCTTTAAGTTCTGCATGAGGTCTTTCTTATGAACGTAAATCCCATTTACAATGCACTGATGTTATAGCATAGGGACTTTTTGTAGCAAAATGTCTCATTTTATCCCTCAATTATTTCAATACTCTCAGGCAGATGGCATTACAATAAAGGCATTAATCAAAGCTAATTTGCTTGGTTCGACTTCTGATTAACTGTAATAAAAAATGTTTACCTTTGGTTAGAAAAGAAAACACATTGGAGATCTTGGATGGGACAGTTCATGCCTCGAGGTCTTTAACTTGATGCTGTTGCTTCAGGAACACAACCCTCCAATTTTCACCTCATACAAGGTTTTTCTGGCTGACCCATTCTTATTCACCATGTTTCCTTGAAGAGGTTTTCCCTGACGACTCTACTTTAAATTCCTAACCCAACTTTCACAAAGTTAGTCGCCTTCATTATTCTCTTGCTTTCTTCATGGAATTTTTATCACAATTTATCATTTTTTTAAACCTGTTTCCCTCACAAAATCATAAGGTCCTTGAGAGCAAGCACCAAGTCTGTTGTATCCCCAACGTCCTGTACATAGAGGATGCTTCTTCAATATTGGGGAAGGTATAAATGTATAACATCTCTTGGGAAAAATCACTCAATGGCTTATACTTGCCTAGGGGTCATCCTGGCCCAACAGTTTATTAAGAATCTTTCATGGGCTTCTTACCGCAAATGTGATAAATGTGAACACATTTGAAAGAATTTGTTATTATTTTTGGCCAGGCGCGGTGGCTCAGCCTGTAATCCCAGCACTTGGGAGGCCGAGATGAGAGTATTGACTGACCCTGGGGTTCGAGACCAGCCTGAGCAACTTGGTGAGATCTCATTTCTATAATAAAACACTGAAACTAGCTAGGCATGGTGGCCTGGGTCTGTAGTTCCAGCTACTGGGAAGGATGAGGCGGAAGAATCTCCTGAGCCCAGGAGGTCCAAGCTTCGGTGGCCGTAAGCATGCCACTGCACTCCAGCCTGAGTGACAAGCGTGAGACTCCAACTCAATAATAATAACAAATTCTTTTTTTTTTTTTTGAGTTAGCGTCTCACTCTGTCTTCCAGGCTGGAGTACAGTGGCACACTCACGACCACCCCAGCATCAACCTAGTAGCCTGAACTACAGGCGCACGCTACCATGCCCGGCTAATTTTGTGATTTATTGTAGAGATGAGGGCTAGCCAAATCGCCCAGGCTGTTCTCCAACCCATGGGCTCAGGCAATCCCCTCACCTCGGCCTTCCAAAGTGCTGGGATTACAGGCTTGAGGCACCGCACTCGGCTTGTTATTATTTTTAAAGCAAGTTGACCTTGGTGTTTTGTCTGTTTTTTTAGAAAAATGGCTGATCAGGTCTGGGCATGAACTGTATACGAACCTGGTACAATCTTATCATGCTAGAAAGCAAAAGCAAACAAGCTATCAAAGATTATTAGGGTCACTTAAAAAATAAAAAGAAGACACAGGAGCCAATTCGAGGGGGCTCCCATTGGCCAAAGATGAGACAATTTGAGCATCAATAAGAATAGTGATTGCAATGGATTGAAGCAATTCAAATACAGTATGTTAAAATCCACAAATTCAGAATGTTACTTAAAACTGGTTAGCTTCGAAATTCCCAATGGTACTAACTAATTAATCTGAAAATTGGGAAATTGGGAAAAATCTATCCTACTTTTTCTGTGCTAACTGTATTTTAAGTCAACCAGAGAACTGAAGTAAGTTATTCTCCATAGACAATTTCCAACCAAGAAGTGCAGAAGCAATGATAAAATGGGGAAAACTGCAATTTTGTAAATCCTAATAAAAGAATGGATTGAGGCAACACTCATGAATGTTATAAAGCATCCTGTGACTGGCTGATGGGGAACTTTATAATATAAGAAGTCAGACTGATAATACCTGCCCTTCTGATCAATCTTACCATCACTAAAGGTGAAACAACCAGATATGATACTCCTAATGTGATACCACGTCTCCTATGTGTGTTCAGTACCATGCAGGAAGTGTTCTTTGCCATAAAAGTGAATCTGCATTTAATCAAACTTTTAGAACTAACCATGATTTTAAATGACAACATGAGGTTGCAATTAGCCATGTGGGAAATTCTGTAGGGCAAATGACCTACATCTTTTAACAAATAAATATCAATTTAAAAAGTTAGTGGGGATAAACTTTTAAATATTAAAAGAATCTTAAGAGGCATATCAACCAAACCTAATATGTGACATTGTTTCATTTCTGATTTAAATAAACTACAAAAAATAATTTTTAGGTGCTGGGAGAAAAATTAACAATAACTGGCTATTAGCCGGTGTTAATAAATTATTGTTTCATTTGTTAGGTGTGATAATGGTATTGTATTTTTAAAGTTATTTGTTAGAGGAAGATACTAAAATAGTTACTGATGAAATATGATGCTTGGGATTTACTTTAGAATACTCCGGGAAAATAAAAATGTGTGTGTAACAAGAATGAAAAATATTGATGAATGTTGAAGCTAGTGTTATGAATAAGAGGTTCCTTTGCTTTTATAATTGTCTGACAATGATTGTGCTTAAAATCAAAAGCTAAATTTTTTGTTTCAAATGCTTTAGTTTAAAGTACAGCAAAAATACAAAAAGTCTATGAACCACTTGAAAAGGTGGTTCTATGAATCTCCTTCAGTTTCTCCTTAAATACTTCATCCTTCTCCCTCACAGATACTGTTCTGAATTTTGTGTTAGTACCCCCCTTTTTATAAAAGTTTTTTTAAACTACGCTTTTTATACAACATACTGTTTAGTTATTTTACTGTTTTTGAAATTCTTACAAATTGAGTCCTGCTTGATGTATTCTGTTGACTTGCTTTTTTTTTTTAACATCAACTTAATATCATCCATGTCGATGCTTTTAATACAGTTTATTCATTTTAGGCTCTACAAAAAGTTCCAGTGTGTATATATATCACAACCTTTTTAATCCATTCTACAGTTGATAGATATTTGAGTTGTTGTCAGTATATGATGAACATTCCTGTACATTTCCCCTGGTGAACATATAAAATAATTTCTTTAAGGTATATGAGTTTTACTGTGTTGTAGAATGTGTGCAAATGAAATTGGGTAATGCCAACTTTTTTCTAAAGTGGTAGTTGTATTAATTTACACTTTCGCCAATAAGCAATGACCTCAGATTTGCCACATCTTTACCTACTCTTAATAGTTTTGGAGTTGTTAATTTTTGAAAATCTGGTGAGTGTGGAATAGTATCTTATATTCATTTCAATTTACATTTCCTTTATTACTAATTAATGTGAGCATCTTTTTATATACTTTCTGGATATTTGTGCTTTCTTCTCTGTGAAATACACATCCATTTGCTCACGTTCTAACAAGTTTTTTCACCTTTTCTTATTGATTTCAAGGAGTTCTTTATGCATTAACCATTTGTGTTATGTGTATACAACTATTTTGCAGTTTTTTTCACTCTAAAATCCTTCAATGAACCAGTGATCTTAATTTCAATACAGTCAAAATTATCAATCTTGCAATCTTGTTCACCTTGTTAAAATCAAATCTTTACCTCAAGGTCAAAAAGAGATTTCTCCATGCTGATGTTTAACGGCTTTATACTTTTGCTTATCACAGCAAGGTCTTGACTCCCCTGAACTCTCCCCACTTCTCTAGTATTTGTGAGGCAAGGCTCCAGTTTCATTTTTTCCATATGGATAGCCAATTGACCCAGAATCATTTATTGAAAAGCTCATTCTTTCTCCACTGCTCTGTAATACCAACTCAGTCATAAATCAAGTATCTATGTAAGTGTGGGTCTGCTTTTGGGTTCTCTAAAATTGGCTGAATTTTCATCATCCAGAAAAAAACAGTAAGTAGAACGGTCTAAGTTTGGTAGTTTCCCTTATTACCTCCAACCTAGAACTTCTGAGATTGTTCTTGATTTACTTCTCTTCCTTCTGTCACTCCTCCAAACCACCATTCTTAGTCTTCCTAGATTACTAAAACACAAGTTATTTCAGGTCAGTTCTCTGTTTAAAAACAGTAAAGGGTCCCACATTGAAACAATATAGGGAATTTTTAAGCTCTCTTAGCTCGACAGTGAACCACTCCAACTTTCAGATCGGCATTAACCTCAGCAGTGCTCACAATGTTAGAGACATTCAGTAACTACTAGCCTCCCTGAAGGATTTTACAGAGGTAAACAAGAGGGACATGGTTTGTCTCCTGACATATCCAAAATGTTCTCACATGAACTTACATTTAACAAATATGTATGGCCTGGAAATTTGTCTAAATCATAGAGAGATTATAAAGGCTTCAGTTCCCTATTTTATTATTGTTTTAAAGTCTCTTACTAAACCTGTTTTTAAATGTTATCATATAAAAATGTAACAGCTTAGCAAAATCATGCATTCCAGTTTAATTTGATTTACCTTATGCTGTTAATAAAAGACTCCCCAAAAACCAAAATGAGAAAATAAATGTAATCAAGGTCTATTTAATAACAAATTAATTTTTATTACATTTTATTAGATGTGCAAGAACCCTAATTCAGGGACGCCTTCTTACCTATCCTATCTGTACATTTTGGTATTAGGTCTCTTTTTGAGCTAGAATATGAAAGTCTTCTGCAGGCAGCTTCGGGGACCAATTAACTCCATTAAATTATATCCAGTTATGTAGTGAACTGAACCACTGCTCGTCTGGGGCTGTCTAGAACTGTGACAATTAGGAGATGGAGAGAGGCAGAAAGAGAGAGATTGATTTTATATGTCACTGAAGCACACTGCAACAATATGCCAGCGTGACTTTCAAAATGGCCTTAAAATATTCCAAACTCAGGGAGTTTCCTTGCTCCTGAGTGGGAGTTGACAGACTGTCTGGCAGCATTAGAAAGAGGCAGAGAAAAGCTGATGTCTATATTGTGTCCTCTAATAACATTCTGCCTCTTTGCGGCATCTCCCCCTTAGAAGGATCCGTCTATTTGTTGTGAGGGGTGTGTGTGTGTGTGTGTGTGTGTGTGTGTGTGTGTGTGTGTGTGTGTGTGATTTGCTCCCCCTTGTGCAGGTGGCATGATTTCACCTTTCACATCTGGGAAAACCGAACCGAAGGACACTAACACTCCCAAGGTCACCTAGAAGATTAGGGTTGTGGCCTGGGGAGGGAGTGAGAGGAACATGAACCCAGGTGTCCCGACTCCAGCTTTGTGGTCGGGCACTAAATCCTTTTCCTTCCCTCGTGAAAACAACTGAGCGTGGGGGTGAGGGGGAAGTGATAGATTAATCAGATTTCCTCTTTCCTCCTATCTCCCCTCCCCCTTACAAAGACAGAAACTCAGAAAAGCAAAAGAGGGGCCCGCTCTGCGGTTCTAAAGCTAGGTCCCCCAATCCACCCCCACCCCCACTTCCCCACCCCGACACAAAGCGATCTGGGCTCCCAGGCTTCCGCCTGTCCAACCGCGAGCCTGGGAGGTGAGGAGTGGTTAAAACTCAGCCCTCACCTCCAGCGGGTCCCGGGCTCGTCTGCACCCAGGCCCCGCCCCCGCCCGCCCTTCCCCCACGGCCTCGGTACGCCAGCCCCTCTCCCCTCTCCCCATCGGGCGCACCCACCCCAGATGCCACGGCGACCGCCGCGCAGCCGCCGCCGCCGCCGCCGCCGCCGGAAAGGGAGAGGCAGGAGAGATCGAGACTTGGAGAGCCCAAAGTGTCCGCGACCCTGCACGGCAGGCTCCCTTCCAGCTTCATGGGCAAAGTGTGGAAACAGCAGATGTACCCTCAGTACGCCACCTACTACTACCCCCAGTATCTGCAAGCGAAGGTAAAGGGGCGCTGGGTGGGTGTGGGGGTGCTGGGGGCGCGCGA